>NC_089745.1:70459152-70486652 GCF_040412425.1 Macrobrachium rosenbergii
TGGGTGCCATGCAATCCATCTTCCTTTAAGGCAAGAGAAAATTGAGGATTCAAGAAAGGAGTTTTGACCCCCTCGCCATCCTTCCCATTCCCAAAAAGGACCGTGGAGAAGTAATATAAAAAAGACCTTTTGTAAGCAATTAGCCCAGAATGTGTCCTCTCTCGATTGTTGGTAGGTTTATGATTATGGAGGTGAAACATCGGGAAACCCGTAACACGGCAAAATGACTTGCCCGTGTTGAGTATTCTCGACTCAGCGACTTGTGAAAGGTGATTAACTGAAGTCATTTCACGATATTCCAAAAGTAAAATGTATTCCATCTAGGAATACTGTTGTAAAATTTTGCGTGCTGATTCTCTTCAAGTACAAAAAATAACAGAAAACAAAAGAGCGGCGCTTTTGATATAAAGGTGTGATGGAATTTTTCAGCGGCAGAGAGAAATCCACGCTGAGAGAAACTTCAGTTGTGCTTCTGAAAACTCCTATAGCTCTCGCTCACATTGAATAGTACGTAGTCATTCTCGGTGAGTATTTGTTAGTTTGTTTTGCGGATTACCAAAAATAACCAACGAATTCATGTTCTTGGGATAATGTGCAGAAGTTTAAAACGGAAATCTTATTGGAAATGTAGTCAAAATAATAATTGCATCTTTTAAGAGCAAATAGCACTCCCTATAAATGTATCATCAATATATAAAATCAAGAATTGACTCTCAAAGAGAGACTTACAAGGTTATTACAAATTGGTAAAAAAAGGAAAAATACCACGATACTGGGCTCGTAAAGAAAGTTCTCAGACTGCCACGAAGCTCAGAGTAAACACTCCGTTCGTGTGTTTTCCTCCTATCCAGAAATCGACTGGCGCTCATCCAGATCAAAAGGAGCTTGATTGGTTCTCGTCAAACCGAAGCAGACCAAAGCTTAATTAGAGAATCCCTACTATACTGGGCTCCATATCCACCCGTGTACTCCAAATAAACTGAAATAAATCAAATCGTTGTTCTATAAATAGAATCCTCCATCAAATGAAAGTAGGATGAAAGAGAGAGAGACGGGAACCCTTCAGTGATATACTCAAACACACACAATATATACAGTATGTTAGCGAGGGAAGAGATCTACATATGTACAGTAAGCCAAACTTTATTATGTGATAAGAAAATGTTAAATTTAAGCGCTGTAAATGTATCGCTGAATAAAGCCAAACGCTGCAGGAGAGCGGTGGAGAAAATTGAGGGCTTTAGTAAACTGCGAGCAGAAGTTCAAGTATGCAGCCGAAGTTTCTCATTATTAGCGCTGAAGTTGGAAAGTACTTTTCCTCTTTGTAATGTTTTTTACTCGTTCATTTATAATCGCCTGGGATCATCCAGAATTTTAAAGTTCACTACTTTTTCACTTGTGGGGAACCGATCTGCATATTTGTCATGACTGAATCATTTGGTCAACTTAAAATCCTTCTCTTCGGCTGTTTTGATACATTTTTGCCTTGTTACAGTTTTCATATCTTGCATCATGTATGCTGTTTCCCATCCCCATCTCCAGTCTCTCCCTTTCAGTTCCCCCAGCTCGCTTCTGTTGATAAAGGGGATTCCATCTCTCATGTGTCAGTAATTACGGAAAGATGCTTTACTTGTTGTGGATGGACGCCTCCTAATTATTCTCCTCCTAATTAATAGGCGGGGAAATTTATTTTCGAGGAAATGAGCTGCCATGGCCAGCTCAGGGTTTCATTCGTGTTTAATATTGCAGTGATGTTGCAGTTAAGATCTGGATGAAAGAGGCTTCACTGCACAACCTAAAGCAAATTATGTTTTGTCTTTCCAAAACATTGTTTTCTTTTTCTTCCAATTTATGGTTTCTTTGTTAATGGACATCTTTCCTTGCTGTGTGACTTTGAATCCCCTCTTTTACTCTGAGGAGTGAGTAAGCTTTTCCATAGAATGTGACTTTTTGACTGACTTGAGGTTTACCCAAAGCAGTGAAGTCTTTGCTTGTTGTAATACTTTGCTGATGATCGAGTATATCTTCCACTAGCATCAACTGAGAATTCTCATGGCAGGGATAAAGAGCCTTTATACTCTTCGGGAGTATACGTTAGTGTAATACGTTAAGAATAAATTTCCTTTCTTATCGCTCGTCACTAATTTTCAATATGTTTGATCATGTAAGGGAGTGTGCGCAAGAGCAATAACAAAATGTTAAGCTTACTAGAAGATTTATTCATTCCAGATGACGTTTTCTTGAGTGGGAAGAGCGATGGAAAAGACACAGTGCCTCTGTCTAGTTATATACTATGCCAGAATAAAACGGTAAAATGAAAAGAGGTAGGACAGAAGGGTTTGATTCAGAAACTATTAGTAACATGTGCAGTCCAAGAGTTATTGATTTCCATGGAGTAGATATAAAAAAGGGGCCTCGACCAATGTTAAGAGACTGCCTGACAGATGTAACACTGCTTGAGCTCAACGGAACATTGAGTGTAATAGTTTCAATAGAGAGGTACAGTTTCAGACTTATCGATAAAGGAAGGTAATGGTAAAATACCGTATACATAAAAGCAATATTCCAAAAAGTAATTGATGTATAGCCAGTATGCAAGTGGGATAAAAAAAAGCCTTTGTAATATCTAAACAGATTTTGTAATTTGATCTACACGCTGATAGAAGTTATCAGTTTCATAACACTTTCTTCAGGCTGAATGAAGTATTGAATTAGAGGGAGTAAAAGAATCAGTAGACTAACAGATAGTAATGGAATGTGGATGGACTCAGCGGAAGGGAGCTGGAAGGTGAGCAAATAAGAGACTGAATGTTGGGCCAGTGGTAAAAGCATGAATAGCGAAGACTGGAGGAGTTTATTAAGGCAAGAAAATGAGTAGGTGGGAGAACGGAACTCCGATGAACAGGATAAGAAATGGCAAGTAGAGAGAGCAGCTGCAAAAAAGATGAAAAAGAAATAATAAAAGGGTGAAGGGTAAGTAGAGGCTTTCACAGTCCCTTCAGGAGAGATGATCCTAAGGCCGTAGGATTAAACGGGAACAAAGTAGGATGATCAGGAGCTTTGGAAATGCTGAAAGTAAAATAAGCTAAGAAATGAGAGCAAAAGAGAGTGATTTTTTTCATTATGAGATCTATTTATAGAGCCATTCGAAAGGGGGAAAGGAAAGTTTGATTGATATCAGTCTTTTTCCACAGGAGATTGGATCGGGCTATTTGACTTCCTTTGAGTGGGAAAACTTGATTATTCAAAGAGGGCAAAGTTACTCCGGGTATATTAAAGTGGCATAAGCAGCAGTTGAAGTCAAACCTTTAAATTGACCTGTAACAAGTAAAAATGCTGTAAATATGTTAGAATTCTCCTTGAATTATTTTGTTTGGTGCCCCTCCTATAGTTTAGGTAATGTTTCACTTCTCGATAATTTCCTAACATGTTCCCTTGCATGTAGTTTAAAGTAAATCCCGTTCAGAAACTGCAGGTTTTGCTTGGCATCTTGCATCCAGTGTATGACGGTGTCACCGAAGTTCTAATTTTGAAGGGAATGCCCAGGACCCACTCAGAGTGGGTCCTGGGAATGACTACTCTCCAAGTTGGAAGCTTCGAAAGAATTCGGAAAGAGGATTTCAGCACTGAGGAAAAAATTCTTCAATCCGGAGATCATGCATCTGCATGAGGAATGTCTTTGAACAAGTTATTGGTTTTTGGTATTAACAATATATAGATAAATATAAAAGGAAGCCTTTCTGTCTTATTGTGGAGAACATTATCATTATTTTATAAGTACAAGGATCAAAGTGTGGTAGGTTCACATATATCGATAATTCGTTAAAAGATACGTAAAATGCTTTTGCTTAAAAATACCAAGGTCTATAGGCCTTGACAAATACTACAAGAGACTCAGAATCTGATAGCGAGCTGCCATTTTAAGACAACAGTTTCTCGGAGCAATGATAAATTTTGCTAAGAGAAGACTTTTACTGGGCCGGGAACGAATTTCTTTAGCTTTTGTCCGTTGGCCTCCAACCCTGATGCATGTAAAACTATTATGAAGGGACTATAATTTATCATGTAATTAGGTTAAATACCATCTTATTTCCTCCTTCATTGGCATTTAACCTATCTGATTACAATTTAACCAAAACAGAGGAATTTCTTTCTTCTTTGTGTCTGGATTTTTGCTTCCCTGTTTACACACCTTCCTATTGTGAATATTTTCTACCATTTGAAATTTTGTTTTCAAAATTTAAAAAAAATTGATTCCTGCGTAACCTTTCTAATTTTCAGAACGACCTATTTACATTTGCCCGTACTAATTTTAACAAAATAAAACCAAGATGGGCACCATTTTTTAACAAACAGGACCTTGCTACCTGTAAGAGAACTTGTTTGAGGGATTTTTTAATCAACTGTTATCCTCGGACCTATTTTTTTTAAATATGTCAAGAAAACTATCAATAACTTTTTTTTTATCCAACTGGTGCATTTAGCACAGAAACTAAGATATTATGTCAGATTACCTTACATACATGATAGTAAGTTTTTACCCTCTCTTAAGAAAATTTCAAATCACCACTCTCCAGCAGTTGATGCCAGATTCACTTGTGAGAATCCCAGAACTATCGGTGGCATCCTAAAACACGAAGAGAAGTTGCCCTCCTTGATGCAGTCTGGTTTAGTGTATTTATTTAATTGCTGCCAGTGTAATCAGCAGACCTACGTAAGAAGTAGGCGCCGGTTGCTCAAGGTGAGATGTGATGCTCATAAAGGTGCAAGTTACCGAGCGGGCAGCAAATTATCGAGCCCAGAACAATCGAGTTTCAGGAATCACGCCAGAATCTATGACAAACATAAATTATAATAACTTTAAGGTCATTATGACATCAACATATGAACACCACCTCCTCGTTCTTGAAAGTTTAGCTGTTAAGAAACTGGTACCTTCACTTAACAACCATGCCGCCTCAGTACCTTCGTATATAGCATAAAGCCACGTCAGTATGTTCTTTGCCGCTTCTTGACTTTTCCACCGTTCTGACGCGAACAGCAGACTTCGATTGAGCAAGGTGTTTTCCTCATTCTTTGAGGTCTTTTATTTTACTCAGAAAAACTCTAATTGTTTATAATTTTACTCTTACTTTTTATGCTTTCTATTTTAAACGTCTATTGTATTAATGTAATATTTATTTTCTTATTTAAGCCAGATGGGACTTTGCCTCGAAACGTCGCTAGTGAATAAAGAAGCCATGTAATGTGCCATGTCCTTCCATATTCCTGTGCCTATATATATATAAATTATATATATATATATATATATATATATATATATATATATATATATATATATATATATATGATATATAATAAATTATATATATGTATATACATACATATATATATATATATATATATATATATATATATATATATATATATATATATATATATATATATATGGATTACGTACTTTTGCTATAATAATGAATTTAACAGTGTCTTTGTAAGTCGATAGGGAAGGTAATAAGTCACTTCTCATTTCATACAGGGTTTGTGTTGATGTTCTGGATTAGGATAATTTATTTTCGTATTTATTTGCCAGGTAAATGTGTACCAATGAGTCTAGTTGCTAACAATTATGCAACCTAACACGGACTTCATGAATTAATTACAATGAGAAAAATACTCGATACCACGTGACCCAAGCCATGCTACTTAACAAGAAACTGGCTAAATTTAATTTACCTGACTTTTATATGTTCAGGGCCAGTAAGTAAACAAGTTCGTTGAATTACTTATAGCTCTAATAAATATATTCTCTTAACAGAGTTTGGCATAATGGAAAATGGATATGTGTATTTGTTATGTTGACCTTTGAATACTGTTTTCATCAGGCAGTTTATTATAATCTTGTAATCGCGCATTCATTTGCTTATCCATATCTCCTCAGTCATATAGTTGCGAAAGTAAGTCTAAATTCGTAAAAGGAATTTCAATTTAACACTGAGGAATTCCTTCCAGGTGTTATAGGGTTGAGTTTACTTAGCAACAAATGCAATTTTTCATACACATCTTTTTCTTATTCTTCCAGCCCCTTCTTGCTAGTAATAAGTCATTCCGAGTCTTTTTTATCATTTCAGACCTCAAGAACGGTCTTTAGTTTCTTCTCAGTGTTCCATGCACTCTCTTTCTCTTCCTCTCCAGTTTCATCAGAAGGTGTATTTATTCCTTGCCAGTTCTTTATATATTTTTCCTAGTGAAACTCAAAACAAAGGTTACTCAAATTCTTCCAGCTCTGAGGAAATGAATGGGATCGCTGGCTCCACAGATAATGTGAAACCTGAATGTCAAAGGCGAAATACCTTCACCTCTGAGAGCTCCGAGAAAAACATTTCTATAGTCACAGTAAACAAAATGCCAAAGTGAATGATACCGACCTTGAGCCAGCTGCTTGAATGGACCGCCGCAGCGCGTATGCACGTCGTATTAAGCAATGTTTTTTTTTTTTTATGAATGTATTCGTGTGTGCTGTAAACACAGTTCATTGCCGCTTCAAACAGCAAATTGTCAGAGAGAGAGAGAGAGAGAGAGAGAGAGAGGAAGTAAGACGCTGCACTGAGTGAAAATACCTGTATCGGTAATATTGTCCATCAATCATCCGTCAATTGGCCAAGCCCTCGGCCTGAATAACTTAGTAGTTGTTGCTTTTCCTTCGGTGTCTTATGACTCAGGCAGCTTTAAAGAAACTGTTTATGTTTGATGAACTTCATGAAATCAATACTGTAATCGGCGGCCGTCAGGTAGGTTTCTGTGCGTTCTTTGCTGTGACGCGATCGGTCTACATCAATTTTTGATGTGTCAGGCTGAGTTCCTATATCCATATATATGCATTTAAACGCGCGGATAAACACTCTCGTATCTGTGTAATAAAATGTTTGCGATGGATTTATAAGATTGAATTTGCGTGTGTGGTACTGAGAGTACGTGTACCTTAGGGGCCGTTCAAAAATTGCATGACACTTTTTTGATAATTTCTTACCCCCTCCCCCCTCGTCACGCCTCAACACATGTCCAGACACCCCCTAGAAAATTACGTAACATCAGCTAGTATCCCCCTCCCCCCAGAATTATTCTTCTATGTCATGTAATACATATAGTAGAAAATGTTGAAGTGCAAATAAGGGTTGAGCGTGCGACATTTTTTAAACATATAATTATGCAAATAAATTAAATACCATATTCTCAACATTACTAAAATATAATAAAAGTCTATTGCAGAATCTTTACCATCGTTCTCTTTTGTCCCTCTACATTTACATCTTTTCAAAAGAAACAAAGGGAAAAAATCTGAAAATGTTACGTAACTTATGGCTTCAACCCCCTCCCCCCCACTGTCACTCTCATAACACTTACATCCCCCTCTCCCCCTAAGGCGTTACGTAATTTTTGAACGGCCCTTTAAAGATTGTTTTAATTGGTTTTAAAGCTTTATTTGAATTTTTCATGAATCAGGAAACAGTTCCTCTTAAAATGATTTCAGTTCTAACTCACGTATTGAGATAACATTTGAAAGGTGATGAAAATTTCGAAAATGCTTTTATTTCTTTTCTGTTTATTATTTTTAATGAGGTTTTTCGCAAACGCATACCTCTCTTCTGTCTTATGCAGATTATGCTACCTCAGGCTATAGATCTGCATAACTTTCCATAATACATTCAAAAAACATTTTTGTAAACTCCGACCGAGCTATAGAAAGTGAGAGCAGTTTCATATGTGGTTTTGGAAAATAATGATTAAATTACAATTGACTTAACTGTTTAAACATACGAGATACATGTTTTCCCCAAGCAAAAAAAAAAATTTGTTTAATTGACAAGCTAAATTTCAGGTAGGAGTATTGTAACGTACAAGAAATTTTAGCAAATTGAAGAATGTAATCGAACTTTTCAAAAAAGGCACACTTAAAAGTTTATGAAATGATAAGCTAATGAGTCTCAGCATGGACTTTCAGGGAGACATTTGCAGCTCAATTCAGAATGCCTCATAACAAATTTCGGGAAACCTCAGAGTTCACTGGAAGCGATTATGTTGGCATATTTTCATGGCATGTCTTAAATAAAAAAAAATACGTCTGTTTATTTAAATACAAAAAAATTTCTGCTTGTGTTCTTTTTAGTTACCATAAAAGAGTAAATCAACTTCCCAATTCAGATATAATCATATTGCAATCAAAAGTGCTTCTTTGATTTAGCACAAGTAAATTCACAGATTACGTTAAATCAAGGCAGAATCACCCGCAAGACTTTGATTCAGCGTTTTACCAGAGTAGACGACCTAATCAAATTGGTATAATCAATCATTCTACATTGCATTCAAGTCGTAACAAAGGACAGATAATGGGCTAGGGTCGAGACACCTAATTTCTAAACAAAGGCATGTTTAGTTTCTCACGCTTATTAAAATCAGTCACATATTGTGCAGAAGAGAGTTGATAATGAGTTTCACTTGGAACAGGGTCTTGTTTTCAAAAAAAAAAAAAAAAAAATATATATATATATATATATATATATATATATATATATATATATATATATATATATATATATATATTTATATATATACACACACATATATATATATACGTATGTATATGTATATACATACATATATATATATATATATATATATATATATATATATATATATATATATATATATATATATATATATATATATATATATATATATATATATATATATATATATATATATATATATATGTGTGTGTGTGTGTGTGTTTGTGTGTGGGTGTGTAAAATCCCAAAAACTGGTTCCAGTGGAATTCGGTTCTGGTTTACAAAGTTATTTTACTATCCGCGTGTTTTTCTTTCCCTTCCCCCTAAATACCGAATATCCCTGCCCTGTCCTTCTTGCTCAGAAATGACTTTGTCTTCCTCTTGTCATCGCTGGAAAGGGTATGTTTATTCTTATAGTCTTGAGACGGAACAAATTATGTTCATACTAACGGTATAATGTAATCTGCTAAATGCGAGGAAGTATCCGTTCCCTATTCAGCCTGTAGGTAGAGAATGATATTCAAAACAGTCTTGAGAGAGAAAGAGCGAGAGGGGAGGAGGGAAATGAGCAAGGGACGAATATTCTCCTGGAAGGAAATTCAATAAAAGGTGAGAGAGAGAGAGAAGGAAATTAGAGATGAGGTGTGGGCTGTTGAGTGAGGAAAGAGATATGAAGACGTTCATACATAAAGAGGAATTCAGATAGCAGAACTTTTTTTCGTAAGAATTAAATAGAAAATCTCTTTGGGTACACTTATTACAAAGAAATGGAATGAAATTTGAGTGTCATAATTTTAAGGCAAACATAATTGCGACGACATATCATTTTGTATTAACATCAGTCCAGAGTAAATAGCAATATGGAGAGGTTTAGATGTGGGGCTGTTTTTGCCCATACACACACACACACACACACACACACACATATATATATATATTATATATATATATATATATATATATATATATATATATATATATATATATATATATATATATATATATATATATGAATGTCTTTTACTGTAATACAACAATATAATATGAAGATTAAAAGGCCCATAAAACACTATTTGAACGTTGCAACCATATATTTCGAGCACTTCCTTCTGTGCCCATGTTCACGGGTAAAATATGGACAGATGATGTGTTACAAGAGTACATATACAAAGCATACGTAGGTGTGGTAGTAAGTTTCCGTTGTTATGCAGGTGACCATTGACCCAGCAAGGATGGAAATTAAGCTACTCCCTGGTGTTTTTGGCCTCATTAACTCCAGTCTGGCGATGCGTCTGGTGGTCGTATTTTATGGAATGCCTGTTTAAGAAGAGACCTGAGGATTAACTCATCAATGTCATCTGATTTTCAATGTCCTCCTGACAGGTTCATATTGTTGGTTTGACTAATGATAGCAGATCCCAGCATCTTCCTTTTGTATGGACAGCTACTTTTGAAAACCAGCTCTGCGTATTCCAGTTTATGGTATGACCTTTATCCCTAATATGTATGAAAATCCCCGAACTCTCTGCAGCATAACGCATTGATCTTTTGTGCTCTGTTAATCTTTGCAAGATGGATCTACCCGCCTCCTCCACATAAATCTCATTACAGTTATTGCATGGAATCTTGTAAGCTCTGGCTTCTTCCCCATTTTTATTTAAGTATACGTTAATGAGCGAGCTCCCGATGGATTTGGGATAATGGAAAATAAAAGGATTGGTAGACCTGAGATGTTCTGTAGGTTTTTGGATGTTTTCGTCGTAAGGAAGCTTTATTTTGTTGTTAAAATCTATTTGTACGTTGTGAGTGGGACCTCTGTGGTATATTCTATTCGCTTTGTTAATAGCCTTCTTGATAATGTGTGGTGGGTAGAGCAGTTACATTAGGTGTTGTTAGATCGTGTTTAATTTTTTATCTAAGTACCCATTTGAACATATTCTAAGGCCCCTGAGGAATAGGTTGCACCCGACCAAGATCTGAACAGAGACATCATGGTAGCTTAGGAAATGAATACAAGAAACAGTAAGTGGTCTTTCTATATGATGAGAAAACATACCATAAACTGGAGTGTGGCAGAGCTAGTTTTCAAAAGCAGCTTTCTGTACAAAAGGAAGATACTGGAATCTGCTGTCATCAATCAAACCAACAATATGAACTGTCAGGAGGACACTGGAAATCAGATGACATTGATGAGTTAATCCTCAGGCCTCTTCTTAAGCAGGTATTCCAGAAAATACGACCACCAGACGCATCGCCAGACAGGAGTTAATGAAGCCAAAAACTCCAGGGAATAGCTTAATTTCCATCCTTCCTGGGTCAACAGTCACTTGCATACCAACGGAGACTTACTGCATATGCTTTGTAAATATACCTTGTAGCACATCATCTGTCCATATTTTACCAGTGAACATGGGCACAGAAGGAAGTGCTCGAAATATATGGTTGCAATGTTCAAATAGTGTTTTATTGGTTTTTTTATCTTCATATATATATGTATATATATATATATATATATATATATATATATATATATATATATATATATATATATATATATATATATTGTATATAATATATATATATATATATATATATATATATATATATATATATATATATATATATATATATACAGTATATTGTTATAAACTGTGGACTTGGTTGGGGAGAGAATTGGAACAATTTATTATAATGTACTGCCAAAGAACTAAGGGGGCCTGGGTTTATAAACAAAAGAAAGTTATTCGAAACTCACCTTAGATTTTCCTGGATTTATAGGTAAATAATTAAGGTCACCATTTGAAATTAGACTTCATTTACAATTAAAAGGGGTCTATTTACAGAGGTTGGGCAAGTATGGAAGAAGACAAAACAGAATGTAAATTGTAAGCAATGGGCAGGGTGAATGAATCGGTTCATTTAGATCATTTTTGTGGGGGCCAGCAACGGAGTCTTGCAATCAGGCTGCGACCAGAAATGGTTGCGAAATTTGGATGGCAGTCAGAATTAGTGGACATAGATTTGCAACTGAGCAGATGATGACTCCCTGCAAGAGAGGTTAGGAGTTAACACCACATGAAAAGAGAATTGAAATCTCCCTATAAAAGTATTACACAAATGCACGTTCTTAAATTCTAAACATTGCGTAGCCCAGATGATAAATATAAGAAATCATGTAACCACAATCTTGGAATTGTAGCGGATTGGGCTCTGAACAATGAACACGTGTTGCTGCCACACAAAGGGGGAAGCTTCAAACACTTGTATGACTTAAACTAGTTTGCCCTTAATTTGCACTGGGGAATGGATAATTGGATATTTATCACTGAATCGTTTTACTTGATTTCAAGGCAAGTTATGGGGCGAGTTACGGGATGCCAAAGCAGGACGACTTAACAAAGGGAAATGCTTTTGTGGAGAAAGGAATTGAAGTTTAAAGGAATGGAAAAAAATCAAGGGATTTCAGGGAGGAGGGAAAGGGCTGGCGTACTGACTACTTACGAATCACGAACCTGGTCTGCAGTGGTTGGCGCCAAAACACGATCAACTCGGCCATTCATCTCAGACTGTGCTTGGCTTGGGGCCTTGCTTGTCGAAATTTAGGTCTATCCGACCTGCAAAAAGTCATACAGCCAGCAAAAAAGCGAAGGGAAAGGATCCTTAAGGTTAAGTACTTAGAGGTTAAGGTCCTACCTGTCGGCTAGCCCCACTATCCTTTTAGCTCGCAATACCTAACTACTCCCACATCACATGATGGGGGTGAAAAGGAGGTCTATATTGTTTCCCCAGATCAGGTGAGTGGAGGGAGGTGATTCCTACATTGGTTAAAACTAGCGCTAACTGCTATTCTCTGGTTTGAAATACACTTGCTCCTTTCTCGCCTTCCATATTCCCCTGCTCCGATAGTCAAATGAACAGAGAAACTGCATTTCAAGAATAATGATGCACTGGCGGCTAAATGAGGGGGATAAATCCGTGAAAATATATATATATATATATATATATATATATATATATATATATATATATATATATATATATATATATATATATATATATATATATATATATATATATATATATAGGTAAAGGCCAATCCTGAAGCCTATACTTTATTTAAGTCTCCGTTTTATGAACAGAGGTTGGTATCTCGCTTTTCCTGAGATTTTGAGTGTTAGTGTGTAGCGTGAGGCGACATCATAAGTTATACTTTTCCCCAAACTAAAGTCTAAGGATCACTGGAATGAGATACTAAGTACAAAACTAAACCTTTATTGAAAAAAAAAACAACGAAAATAACTTCTTAAAAATTATGAAGAATGAAATCCAATGATTCATCATAACTATCAAAAGTTCTTCTAGGGAAATAAGGTCCAAAATCATAAACACCCAATTACTTAAGGAATTACAGGAAATAACTCATCTGTCTAAAACATAAACAGGTCAATTAATAAAATTAGGTCATCTCAAAAATGTCATACCACTCCCTTCCTTGAAGGAGGGAGAAAGGGAATGGAATGGAAAGGAATGGAATGGAATACCTGTGAAAGAACAAACGTCACATTCAAAACCAGAAAATGTAAAAATTGCAGAAACAAATTTTCACTGCCACAGGGGTAACGTCTGTGTTCATAGTTCTGAAAGTAAAGTCTAAAACGTTTATGAGTTATACTCACTTCACAAAATCCTCTGGGACAGTCTCCATGTGAATTTTCACAGTTCACATGCTCAATTATACAAATAATGGATCGCAAATGCCCAATCCTTCATTGTTCACTCCCATTTTATTCCTTAGGCAATGCACATACGAACACACACTTCGTGACATCATTTGAGGTCAAAGTACGGCAAGACACGCCTCTGTACTTCAAGGCGTCACGAAGTACACGTACACACACGTACATTACTGGCATGCTTTCTTCAAAACCGGATTTTATAACCGGTTCAGCTTCTAGAACATTTTTAGCTGAAACCGCATTTTCAGTGCCCGTGTCCTGTCACCAAGGAGCTCTGCGATTTCCTGTGGTATGCGAATGGTTCAGCATTTTCCTATATGCTGTGTATAGTCAAAATGGACCCTGCAAATAGCTGACCCAACTTTTCAAAGGTCACCTTCGCGAGCAATTACATATATATATGAAGATAAAAAGGCCCACAAAACACTATTTGAACATTGCATCCATATATTTCGAACACTTCCTTCTGTGCCCCTGTTCACTGGTAAAATATAGACAAATGATGTGCTACAAGAGTATATATACAAAAGAATATATATATATATATATATATATATATATATATATATATATATATATATATATATATATATATATATGTGTGTGTGTGTGTGTGTGTGTGTGTGTGTGTGTGTGTGTATAACAAGATTTGTTCCTATTGAGCCATTTACTTACTGAGAAAACAAAAGAATTCTGTAGGTAGGTCAAGGGCATCATGCCCATTCTTTACCAGTCTACCCACACTATTTGATTCCAGCTGAGCTTGAATGTAGACATATTGTCATTTCATTAGTGATACAGCTGCATACTGGTGACCTTTATGCATTCAGATAGTGCTTTTGCTATTAGTACATCACATTTATCACACAAATTAGTGTGCGAGATGCCAAAAGTGCTTTGGTCTGTGCTAGTGAGGTCCTTAGTGAGGAATTTAGGCCTGTCAGTGTGACAAGTGCTCGGTCTTTGTTCCGAGTGCTTGTGAATCATGGAGGCTAAACCTGAGTTTTGTTGCTGTGCAGGGTGGGATAAGCCCTGCAGTAAGTTTATGTCAACCGTTGCAGTTGACCAGCACTCCATTTCTACATCCGCTGAATGCGAGGGTTGGCTCTCACCCTAGTGGAATTTATACAAGAAGAGGAAGAGCAGGAAGTAGAAGCAAGAAGATTCTTCCAGGGACCCCATGAAGAACCCTTCTCCTCTTCCCCCTCTCCCTCCTAATTCTTCTATCCCTTAGTCAGTCCCTGTTATGGAAATAGCCAAGAAACTATCGTCACCTGCAGTGGAGAATAAATTTAGCATTCACTGGGCAGCTATTCTAAAGATGCTGAAGGAATGGCAGAAGGTTTGAGAAGCATCAGAAGACAAGCTTGGTAACCCACTTTGGTAATAAACTTTTCTCCCTCCTAGCAGCAGACTCCAAGCCATTGGCCCTCCATCAAAGAGGGTTGGTAAGTACTCCCCCTTTCCCACTGCCCCATCTTCAGTGATTGAGAAGGCTTGTGAGGGGTATCACCCCAGGCCTTCCAAGAGGTCATGTTTTCCATCAGAATAGCCATCTCCCCCTCCCCCTCCCCCTCCCCCTCCAAGTACCAGAGGGTAGAGAGGAGAAGGGAGAAGAATGCCTCAGGGTGACATCACTCCAGATATGGTCACTCACCATTTGGCAGTAGGAGCACAGTGAGTCAGTCCTTCTCCACACTTCCTCCTGTAGAATCTACTCCCCATCTATACACAGCGAGGCACGCTGAAACTCTCCACTTCGGTCCTCTTCCCTCCACCAACTCCAACCCTGTCCTGCCTTCAGAACACCCAGTAGCAACGAGAGTGGCACAAGACTATGGAGATGCCACCCGATTTTGAGCAGGGAGGGAGAAACCAGAACCAGAGAGAAGAGCAAAGTTTGCCTCTACAGAAGACCGCATAGACCTCAACCAAAGGGTGTCAGACCCGGAGGCCCAGGAGTGTACAGCACAGACTTAGGTGTTGACTCTGGAACTTAAGCGAGGCTTTCAGGTAGCCGTAACTCTCATTCAAGAGATCCATGGCTTTGGGGAGGTGGCTTCAGCTCTGGCCTTGCTGTCCTTCTCATGGTTGGAGCAGAAAGCTGATACTGTTCCGGAGGTTAGACATACAGCAAGGTTGCCCTGGTCCTAGCTTTCCCACAGTGTCATGGCCAAGGTGAACACGTTGGTCTCCAGACCAATTGGATCCTTTGGCAGCTAGCCAGTCAGAAATGCTTATCACCCCTTCTCTGCTGAAGCAGAGGAAGTACCGTGTTCCAGAGAAGGCCTTCAGTAACTCACTCACCTTATATGCTGCAGCCTGTTGGTTGAACAACAACAGCTTCCCACCGCAGATGTTTAAAAAGCAGAGCCTCTGTATCAACATATGAAGGCCAACCATATGGAGCAAATGGCGATGATAGTGTTGCAGTATGCCTCATGGCCTTGCATGCGCTGTGGAGCCTTCTTCAAGGAGATCAACAAAGAAATATCTTCCACCAAGTGGCCCTTGATCAAAAGTCTGGTTGCTATGGCAGGCTGAGCAGTCACCTATTTTTCATACCAGATTTTGCATGTGGGCGAATCTGGTCCTGAGGCAGAGAGGACTTCCTGGTACTGGTGTCAAAGCAAGTCTTAAAGTCTTACATGAAAGCTGGCTGAGCCTCAGGCATAGTCTCATTAAATAATCCCAATTCTAATTCTCCCCCAGCATGATGGAGAAAGCCATTAACACTAGGTGAGAGGACAACAGGGATAACCTCTTCTTCCAGGCAGTGTCATTGCAAGCAGGAAAAGGTGGCAGGACTGCAACCTTTAGGCCAGTACCTCAGACCTGGATGCAGGTAACCACCTTGTGGAGGGGATCTCTACAAATGAGGCCGAGGCAGGCAGGCCTGACATTGACACTCCCAGTGAGGAGGGAGAGGCACCAGCTATTTTGTTCCGCCCACTCCTCCTGGCCAAGGCAGCAGAACAGGGCTGGTAAGGAGGGAGGCTCCATGTGAGGAAGTAACACACTCCCAACCTTCCTTAGGTGGATAGTTGCCTATCGGAGTTTTTGACAATGTGTCAGAGATAAAGGGTGGTTTTGGTCTGGAAAGATGGATACAGGCTCTCATTCAAAGGTCAGAGTCCCCCTCTCTCTCTGGGAGCTGATCTTGTTACCATTATACAAGGCTCTGAGCAGAGATGCAGATTATATGACATAGAGAGGCAGCTGTAATACAGTCCACATCCTGGGTTTCTACAGCCACCTCTTCCTGGTAGAGACAGCATCTGTAGTAGATTGCAGACCAGTCAAAGACCTTTCAACACTGAACGAATACATATTGCAGACCCCATTCATGATGGAACACCCCATTCAGTGTTGGATTCTTCACATCAATCAACCTGCAGGATGCCTCCTTTCATATACAAGTTCACCACAACTCAAGGAAGTTCCAGCAGCTGGTTTGCCAATAGATGACTTACCAGTTAGTTCAAAGCCCTCTGATCAGCCTGATGATGGCTCTACAGGTATTTACAAAAACTTATGCATTGGTGTCAACCTGGGCACACCCCCAGGGCATAAAACTGAGGAGACCTGGACAACTGGTTGATCCTCACTTCACCAAAGAAGAAACTGTTGAGTGCCAAGAGCTGTGGGTAATGATGAACAAGGTCAAGTCAGAACTTGCTCCAAAATAAGAGAGATAAAGTATTTGGGAATTATCCTAGATACAGTTGTAGTCAAAGCCTTCCCAGCCCCAGAAACCGTGGTTGAAGGATGCCAATCTGCAGCACATTGTCCGTGAGTATGCCAACCCCAGAATTGTAGGTACTTTCAGACAACTCTCAAAAGAGCTGGGAGCCACACCTAAATGTAGAGGTAGGAGAAAGAAATGGAAAAGATACACATGAACCTTTTGAAGATGAGGCAGTGTGGTTGGCCCTGTAACATGTCCAGAGGGAAGTGAAGGAACACTAGATAGTCATGATGAGCAACAACACAACCGTAGTAGCATGCATCAACAATTTGGAGGGCACCTTTTCTCCCAACCTGTGTCTCATGGCAGTGAAAATGCATGACTGGACAGACTTAAATGTTGCGGAACTGTCAGCCCGATACATACCAGGGAGAAGGGATATAGTGGCAAACCAACTGAGCAGGAGATGCCAAGTAGCGGTAACGGAATGGTCCCTCTCATCAGGAGATTGTAGAAAAGTTGTTCACAGTGTGGGATAGGCCAGCAGTAGGCCTGTCTGCCACAAGAATGAACACGAAACTGTCAGTATTCTGCTCACCAATATCGGCTCTGAAGGCAGTAATGCCAAATGCGCATTCCAGCTCCTGTGGGATAATATAGACGTGTCCATCTTCCTCCTATGTAGTCAGTTAATAAAGGTAACAAAGTGTGCATAACACCAGGCCTGCACATGACACCAGTAGTGCCCCGGTGGTGACACTTGCAGTTGTGTGCAGACCTCCTATCATTACTAGCAGAAGTTCGAAGACAGTTACTGCAGTGGCCAATGTTACTAGTGCAGCCACACATCAGGAGGTACTGTCAGGGATACACTCCCTCCACCTACATGGGTAAGAGGCTATCTAGCAACTCCTGCAAACAACAGGTTTTTCAAGAGACAGCAAAAGAGATTATGGGTACACTGTGCCAATCTTCGTCTAATGTATACCAGAGAAAGTGAGCCATCTTCTGCGACTGGTGTCATAAAAGGGATAATTCTCCACTCAAAACCTCTCTTCACTGGGTGGTGTACTTCCTTGTCCACCTGATACAGTATAAAGGCCTCTCTGTTTCAGTGGTGAAAAGCCGTAGAGTCACCCTCACCCAAACTTCAGACTTAGAGGGGTCAACCTGTCAGTCATGAGAAACATCTATGACGACTAAGAACTTTGAACTGTCCTGGCCACCGAGGGAAGTGAGACTCCCTTGAGTGAGACATAAGGTCTTGAAGAGCCTGAGAGCCCCCTGCTATGAGTGTCACATATGGACCTGACACTTGACTGCATTCCTGCTGGTCCTATCCTTGGCCAAAAGGGTAGGGGAGTTACATGGGCCGTCCTACCTAGTCTTCCACTCAGAAGGGTGGAAATCACAGTCTCTCTCATTTGTGCCTGAGTTCATTGCTTAGACATAGAGCTCAGTAGTCCCAGATCTGAGGTTTGAAAAGTTTTCCATCCTGTCCCTAAGGGGCCTTGTAAGGGGGGGTAAAAGGAGGAAATGCTGTTGCAAAATGCTATTGTGCCCTGCCAGGGCTGTCAAGCACTGCATTAAAAGGATGGAAGATCAGTTGTCCATGATCACCAGAAGGAAAGAGAAGGAGGTCACATGGAATACCATCTCCTGGATAAGGGAAATGATAATAAGGACAAACTTGGCTAACCAGATGAGGTGGAGTGACCAGGTAAAGGTAAAGCTCATGGTGTTAGGGGCATATGCCCCTTGGTTGCCTTCTGAAAGAACCACCCCATTCTGCAGGTGATGAGGGCAGCGGTCTGGAAGAGGCATACCACCTTCACAGCATTCTGCCTCAGGGACATTGCCTACAAGTTCCTCGGCAGGCTCTTGTTGGGGCCAGTGGTGGCAGCCCTGCAAGTAGTGTGATGGAAGGTCGTAGGAATACTCCTTTTGGTCTGACCGGGGCAAAGTGGCACCCCACTCCCCTAGTAGTAGAGCATGGAAAGATAGGCCCACACACAGTGATGTGGGGACCCATGTGGAGTAAAGGTGAGTGTTGATGTAAGTCGGCACATCGATAGTTAATAATGTAATTCCAGTAACTTGAACAAACCACTGGGTTTAAGGCCAACAGTTACTGATGCATCAGTAGGAAGGTTTTCACCATTAGCCATGGGAAAATCTTGTCAGACATGGGGTACTGGAGTAGGGAAAGGTTTCACACAGGAGGAGTAGACCACCTGGTACAGGGTCTGCTCAGAATGGAATATGAGGGTATCCAACCTGTTTAACCTAAAGTGGGTAGCCAACCTCCCACCTAAATGTGAGTCTCCATATATGAAAAGTGGAGAGTTTGTATCTCCATAGGAACAAATGACAAATTTTATAAGTAATTTGTATTTTTCCTACTTATATAAACCAAAGCTTTTCATATAGGATGAAACCCATCTCTACCACCCAACTTCATACTACCTTCGTAGGTAAACTTACTACCTGCATTATTCTTTTGTTTTCTCAGTCAGTACACGGTTTTCCATGCACATGCGCAGCGGGAGGACACAATATACATAAAGGTTCAGTTTGTATGCCAAGGAAAATTACAAATTATTTTTCAAATTTTCAATTTTGTTATTAGGTCGCTGTGACAGTACAGGATAAAACCCATGAAAACCTTGCACTGCAGTGCTTCATTTCACCTTTCTTCATAGATCAAAGTAATAAATATTAATAATTTAAGCACTATATATATGTATATCAAAGTAATAAATATTAATAATTTAAGCACTATATATGTATATATATATGTATATATATATGTATGTATATATATATATATATATATATATATATATATATATATATTATATATATATATATATATATATATATATATATATATATATATATATATATATACCATTGTGTGTGAGCACATTTTATCCCTGAAGGTCAAGAGGACGTTGTAAATTCCCATATTTTAGGTAGGATTTTGGGATAAGGTTGGTAATTCTCTTTGGCTGCACACACACACACACACAAACATAATATATATGCACAAGCATAATATATATATATATATATATATATATATATATATATATATATATATATATATATAAAATAATTTATATCAAGATTTATTAGACCAGGCTCTATTCACCTGTCCTGATCTGGGCCACAGTGGATCTATATTCAAAAGGGCTGGATCTCATAGCACAACTGGAGACAAATAAAGAATGCTCAAAGAGGAATAAACAAAACTAAGCACGAACTGAATAATAATTTATGACAAAAAACCTTATTATATTAAACAATCCCCAAAAAACTGAATGTTTAGCGGATGAAGAAACTCATTCACTAACAGTACATAACCACTAGTCTCATTTGCCTAGCTATCACTCCTCAAGTAGAAGGGAAAGAAATTAGGGAGAGGCAGGAATTAATTTTACACACCAGTATGTGAATGTTATGAAACACACGACAGTGAGAGAATTAGGAGGAAGATAACCCCTTAAACCTAACTTACAATTAATAACAATACCCAAAAAGCAAATATTTACACTTATAACTGAATATGCCAAAAGAATATATATATTGATGCTGGCGTGGAGCATTGAAGCAATAAGGCTGTCCAAAAGGCATGAAGGAGAAACACTGGCAAGCTGGCTACTGACACACATCAGTGATGTCCAAAGTTGATACAGTAGTAGCATATATACCGTTACCAGGTGCAAAATTCAGAGAGAGCCTTTTCACAACTCTGAAGGACAAGCATGGCAGAAGTGGCAGACATGGAGCTCCAAAATCACACCTGTAGGTAGAGCGGGTAAAACAGGTGAAAACCAGTGGAGCACTCTGGAAGGCACAGGAGCATAACCCACTGCACGGGTCCAAGAGAAGGAACATGACAGGTAAGGTTTACGGCAAGCACCAAGATGTCCAAAAGTAATCCAAAGCTGTGATCTCTCTCTCTCTCTCTCTCTCTCTCTCTCTCTCTCTCTCTCTCTCTCTCTCATCCCAGAGGTACTACCAACATACACCCATAAGTCAAGCCATCCTTTTGATACAAAAGAGCCGATCATAATCCTCATTACCCGCCCAGAAAGGTTCCCACAATGTATAACAATATAACGAAGGCAGACGAGCCATCGGTCAACCAAAATATGAAAAATAAAAAAAAAAATACTCATGGGTGAGGTACCACTTAAATACAGTAAAACCCATGGTGGGGGAAAGAACCTAATTCAACTTACACCCCCCCCCCTCCTATCGGGGATGAACTTGCACTTAAAGGGCATTGGGATTGTTACTATTCATCTCAGCGACCTCGAAAACTATGGATTAGATACTATTATCTGTCATTTTTGACATTTTATTTTTCACCCCTTCTCACCCCCACTTCCTCTCAGGGTTGAACTTGAACTTAAAGGGCATCAGAAATGTCACCATTCATCTCAGTGACCCTCAAAAACTATGGATTAGACAATAATATCTGTCATTTTCAGTTATTTTTACTTGTCACCCCCTTTCCACCCCCACCCCCAGTGATGTCTTACCCTTGCAGTATTCTTTTCCAGATAGTAAGTGATATGTATGCCGAAATGAAGTATTATAAATTTGTAGAGATTATTTAGTTACTAAATCTACGGGCAGAGCAATCCAAGTTTCAGGGAAGGCCTTTCCACCCCACCCTCTTTGGTGCCCACAGTATTCTTTTCCAGATAGTAAGTCATATGTATACTATGTTTGGTTGAAATTGCTCAATGCTTTTCAGAGTTATGCTGGAACATACACACACATGCACACATACATCCATTAGATATATACTAGCTGACCAACCCAGCACTGCCTGGGAAAATTCTGAATGACAACTGACAAATTCTCTCTCTCTCTCTCTCTCTCTCTCTCTCTCTCTCTCTCTCTCTCTCTCTCTCCTCTACTCTTTTTCTCAACACCCCCTCTACTCTCTCTCTCTCTCTCTCTTCCTTTTTGGTGAAGACAGTTGCTTCAGTTACAGTGCCCTGGATTTTTGACATTTTAAATTTCACCCCTTCTCACCCCCCCATTACTACTGGGGCTGAACTTGGACTTAAAGGGCATCGGGGTGTCACTATTCATCTCAGCAACCTCAAAAACTATGGATTAGACACTAATATCTGTCATTTTTTTTATATTTTATTTTTAACCCATTCTCACCTCCCCCCTTCCTACTGGGGTTGATCTTGGACTTAAAGGGCATCAGGAGTGTCACTATTCATATCAGCGACCTCGCAAACTATGGGTTTAAAAGTAATATCTCCACCCTCCCACCCCTTCTCACTTCCCCCTCCCCACCCCTTCCTGTCGGGGCTGAACTTGGATTTAAAGGACATCAGGAGTGTCACTATTCATCTCAGCGACCTCAAACACTATGGATTAAACATTAATATCTGTCATTTTCGGTTATTTTTATGTCACCCCCTTCCTGCCCCCTTCTCACAGCCTTTCTGTCAGGGCTGAACTTGGACTTAAAGGGATCGGGAATGTCACTATTCATCTCAGCAACCTTGAAAAGTATAGATTAGACTCATATCTATCAGTTTTGGTTATCTTTACATGTCACCCCCTCCCACCCCTTCTCAACCCCTCTTCCTATCGCCGCTGAACATGAACTTGATGTCATCGGTAGTGTCAACATATATTCATCTCAGTGACCTCAAAAACTATAGATTAGACACCAATATCTATCGTTTTCTGTTATTTTATGTGTCACCCTCTTCCCAGCCCTCCTTTCAGGGCTGAACTTGAACTAAAAGGGTATCGGGGGTGTGACTACTCATTTCAGCGATCTCAAAAGCTATGGATTAGACACTAATATCTGCCGTTTTTGGTTATTTTTACATGTCAGTCCCTTCCCAGCCCTCCTCACCCGCCCCCCTTCCTATCGGGGCTGAACTTGGACTTAAAGGGCATCAGGAGTGTCACTGTTCATCTCAGCGACCCCGAAAACTATAGATTAGGCACTAATATCTGTCATTTTCTGTTATTTTTACATGCCACTCTGTTCCCACAACCCACCCACCCCCTGGCCCTTTGGTGCCGGTGATGTCTTACCCTGACAGCATTCTTTTCCAGATAGTAAGTCATATGTATAAAAAGTTTGGTTGAAATTGCTCAGTGTGTTTCAAAGCTATCCTGGCACATACACACACATTATATATATATATATATATATATATATATATATATATATATATATATATATATATATATATTTATATTTATATATACAGTATACCTTAGTTTAACCAGACCACTGAGCTGATTAACAGCTCTAGGCCTGGCCCGAAGGATTAGACTTATTTTATGCGTGGCTAAGAACCAATTGGTTATTTAGCAACGGGACCTACTGCTTATTGTGGAATCCGAACCACATTATAGCGAGAAATGAATATCTATCACCAGAAATAAATTCCTCTAATTCTTCATTAGCCGGCCGGAGACTCGAACTCGGGCCTAACGAGTGCTAGGCCACAACTCTACCGACTCGCCCAACGAGGAACTGAGAGAGAGAGAGAGAGAGAGAGAGAGAGAGAGAGAGAGAGAGAGAGAGAGAGAGAGAGAGAGAGAAAATGATTTGCAGTGGCAAATTTTCTTGTTTTTTTCTAGTATATATATATATATATATATATTTATATATATATATATATATATATATATATATATATACATATATAAATAAGCATAATCATACATAATTATTCATGATCATATATGAGATTTCAGTACCCATACATTTATACACTCACACAAATACCCACAGACATACATACACCCACACACACACACACATACGGTATATACATACATGTATATATATATATATATATATATATATATATATATATATACACATACATATACATATATATATATATATATATATATATAAATATATATATATATATATATATATATACATACATATATACATATATATATATATATATATATATATATATATATGTATATACATATATATACTGTATATAGATGTTCTAAGCTCAAGGATCTTAAACTCAGTACATAAGTTATAGCAACTTGAAATTAACTGCTGACTGTGTTACTTGTCTTATAGTTATTAGGACCTTCAAGGATAAACAAAATTCTTGTTACTGAATGTAGTGATATGAGGTTTCCACAATTTACAACGAATGTAAAGAGGATTTCAGAAAATGTCGTGGAAGTCAGTGCTTAGGTGAATATAAGATCGGTGGTCCCATAGAGCGCCTTTGCAAAATAGGGGACCCGATGACATACCTTTAAAAGAGCAATTTAAAATTTATATAGATGAGTAATCAACATGACAAATAATATAGCAACAGGTAAAAATCTCATAGGACGATTTTCCTCCAAATTGTTTAAGTGATGCCTTGAGAGAGAGAGAGAGAGAGAGAGAGAGAGAGAGAGAGAGAGAGAGAGAGAGAGAGAGTTTGGTGGAGTTGATGAAGGTGGTGGAAGTGTTGTTACTAAACTGCAAAGTAATTAATTCCAGACCTCACTTAAACAGACTTTATAACGAAACACGTCACTGTAACGTCACGAAGCAGCCGCTGTAGCGAATTCTGAAGGTAAAAACGAAGAAGAAACTAACGAATTGATGAGGAAATTCACATTTGAGCGAAAAAAAAATTGAACACCTTCCAGCTCGCACATCAGGCTCAGCCAGCAGATACTATGCATGCGCGGATCGCAAATAATTTACACTTTTAAACCATTTTGTTATACTAAATATATTATAAAATATTGTATATTAAATTTAAGACTTTGTATCAATACATTTATAGAATAATCCGATTTACATTTAAAAATAATAATGGTTAGGTTTACACTAGTAGTGATATATGGCAACAATTCCTTTTACATTGTAGTGGGAGAAGTTTAATGACGTCACCAAGAGAAAAGGTGGAGGTTTTCCACCCTTAACCCATAAAGCAACTGAAGGAAAAGGTGACATAACAGGTGAAAACGAAAATTTAATGTAGTTTGTGTTTGTATGGCTATCATGGGGTAGAGGTTGGATTTTGAGTAAGAAACCTTTCTGGGGCGACTTAGAGGCCATGTGCAAAATTTTATCTGGGTCTGTCATTCACTTTTATGTAATACTAGCTGACCAACCCGGCACTGCCCAGAAAACTGAATAGCGGAAGAGGGAATGGGGAGGAGGGGGAGGAAAGAGAGAAGGAAGGGAAGGGAAAGCATTAAGAAGATAGAGGAGGAGGGGAAATGGGGAAGGGGAAGGGTGAGGGGAAAGGTATGGGAAAGTGGAGGGGATGGGAGGGTAAATGGGAAGGGAGGGAAGGGGAGAGGGAAAGGAGGAAGGGACAGAGGAGAGGAGGGGAGGGAAAAAGAAGGGAAGAGGGAAGGAGAGGGAACTGGTAGGGGAGGAGGGAGGGTGAGGGAAGATAAAGGGGAGATGACTTACATTTCCCTATTAAAAAAAACAAACGGCATCACTGAACAAAGACAATAATTTAAAAATCTTATACCTCTATAATACTACTCACGTGTGTCTCTGTATTGGGTGGAAAGGACTGTCTTCCTTATATATATATATATATATATATATATATATATATATATATATATATATATATATATATATATATATATATATATATATATATATATATATATATATATATATATATATATATATATATACAGACACTTTTGCTATCCGTGTAGACATCCCGGGATTATATATGTAATCAACGGATAGGTTTGCTTAAAAGCAAATGGGTGTTACAGACTAAATACACAAAAAAAACAAAGCCACTACAACACCTTCTAAAAACATAACAAACATCTCACACGTCTCGAACTCTCGCCCTACCCGCGCAACAACTTCTCGCTGCTGGGAAGAAAGGGCGTTGGGTCAGGTATGATACATGAAACATACGCTACCGGGGTCTAAGCGATGTCAGGCAGGGCAGCCGATCGAGACCACAGGTCTACCCCAAAGCCAAATCAAAAAGTCCTTCAAAAGAAGGCATCGAGCTTACCCCATACAAAAATGGGAAAAAAGCACGTTAAAAGAAGAAGAAGAATATATATATATATATATATATATATATATATATATATATATATATATTATATATATATATACACATATATATATATATATATATATATATATACACATATATATATATATATATATATATATATATATATATATATATTGCATATGAGAATACATAGGTTAAGTTTTTGCTAAACATGACACAGACACACTCATATGTATATGTATATATATATATATATATATATATATATATATATATATATATATATATATAAGTTATGTCATAGGTATAATAACGTGATGTAAAATATTTTTGTGTTGGTGTGTATATATATATATATATATATATATATATATATATATATATATGAATGTCTTTTACTGTAATACTACATTGTAATATGAATAGAAAAGGGCCCACAAAACACTGTTTGAAACTCATAACCAAATATTTCGAGCACTTCCTTCTGTGCCCCTGTGAGAAGGAAGTGCTCGAAATACATGGTTGCAACGTTCAAACAGCGTTCCAAGGGCCTTTTTATCTTCACACAAACACACACACACACACACATATATATATATACACATACACACACATATATATATATATATATATATATATATATATATATATATATATATATATATATATATTTATATATATATATAGATATATATACATATACATATATATACATATACATATATATATATATATATACATAATATACATATATATATACATAATATACATATATATATATATATATATATATATATACATATATATATATATATATATATATATATATATATATATATATATATATATATATATATATATATATACTGTATTGAACCGCAGTCAGTTCAGTAGGTTCTTTAAAACAAAAATATCGAGACTGGAATGACTGGCAGAAATTGAGGCAGACAAAGGAGGAAGGAGCTGAACGAAACGAAAAAGTGACTTTAAACTAATTTATTATTTACAGTATTTTACATTATATACATTTTATACAAATGAGTCAGTTTCAAAAGTCAATACATATATGAGCATAACGTGAATGACATAGGAACAACATAACAGAAACACTATAAACATTAAATAGCCTCAAAAATACAAAATCAACTCAATCAGTAAATATTAAACAGTTCGCAAGCATCACGAATAAACAATAGCTTTTCCTGAGTCAGTTAATCATTTTAAAAACAGAAACAGCAAAACAACACCTCTTACATAAATGCAGTGTTAAATACTCATCATTCCTGCACAAGGCTCACACCATAATCAAATTAAACAGGCAACAAACCCTCACGCTAAAACTCTTTAACACAATAAACATGTTACATTCAATGAGCGGGGTTACTCAAAAATCAAAACAAGTTACGCCATCAATTGAAATCAGTCAAGTCATCGCAACACAGGAGCGATGCCAAACAGACAG
>NC_089745.1:70494152-70521652 GCF_040412425.1 Macrobrachium rosenbergii
TGAATCCATAATTGAGCGGAATCAGAGGAATGAAAGGAAGAATGCATCGAACGTATCCAGAATGTAGCCTTACACCACGTCCACATTCTGGATCAATGCCTGGGCCACTCTGTCCTACCAGACATCGGATCGGGAATCATTTATTTTCTGTCAGGGCGTTTGTTTAGCAGGTTGTCGTGTTTCTTTGTTAACATTACAATAAAAATCTTCAGTTTAAGGCTTTCAGACGACTTTGCACTGACATCACTTGGTTTCATTTTCATTCTCATTCTCCCTCAGAACGCACTTTTTCGTAGGAATGTTTCTTGGGGTTGCTTTTTCCTTCATTCTTAAAACGATATGCGCGATTCTCTTGATTTTTGTCCCTTCGCTTGCCGCGGTAGGATAATAATCTCACTTAGAAATTCTGCTCATGTTTCGCTTCTTTTGAAGCGTTTTGTGTGTGCCTTCTAGTTCAGACCTTAGGCTTCCTTCCTTTTTTCCCCTCCAGTGTTTTTCTTCGTATATTTCTGTTGTGGAATCATATTAAACTTGACAGTAATAGTTTTAATCTTTTATTTCGTAGCAATGTCGCTTATATATTTTAGGATTATTTTTAATCGACGGCAACGTAATCATTTTGCATGAAATTAGGCATAGAAAACTTTATATTATATAGAATTTTCTTATGAGGATCCTTAGGTTGTCATTTTACTACTACTGCTACTTACATTACTGATACTATAATAAGATTATTAAGTACGAGCTATGAAGAAGTAATTGCATAGATTTAATGTACCCAACTTCGCTTAAAATCATCTTGCCTTCAGCCTTGTAGAACATTGCAACATAACCCAATTACATCTTATCTAGAAGAGTGTTTTGCGAATGTAAAAGTGTGAAGTGAAAGATAACTCAGCTTTGTTGATGTGACTAAAAATTTCCCATCTGGCTGATACTGGAGAAGTTCGAGACGCACTGATCAAATTGTGCGAGTTTCCAGATGACTTCATCAGATGTGAGACTTGATTACTTCTTTGCGTAATATTGCTGAGAAAATGACACTGGATAAGTGTCAGAGAATTGCAGTATGGTCGCCACCTGTCGCACACCAGCTAGATACGGCATCAGGGAATACATCTGTCACACGAAGCGATACAGATAAACCCATCTGTCTCGCAACAGAACATTGGTAGGAGAGGATTCAAAATGCTCCACTTACTACTGCTTCTAACGGTGATAATGTTGATACCATTTTAATGATAATTATAACAAGGACACTGATCAACTAAATTTTAAATTACAAAAGGTAACAAAATCAAAGAGGTGCATTCAGTTGAAACGACTCAGTCTCACACTGCTCACTAGCAGTGTACGTTCGTTCCCACGAATGTCAATATTTATGCATTATTTTGTGGCTTATAACGATTTGTTATTCTCGTCGCTCTATATATGAATGCTCACATGATAACATTCTTTCCCTTGGAAAATTCACCCTTCATGCATGTTGCATGTGACTGCTTTCGTATTTTGAATATTACCCCTTCTGTATAAAGGACACTGTGTATTCGCATATTTTTTGGATATGTGTGAGCTAGGGGTAATAGGCACAGTTATCTAAAAAAAAAACGAACAAGGTACACGCAGGATAATATAATGTGTTTGTAATTTCAAAATTACTTTTTAAAAAATTGTATCATTTTAGACGGGCCTAGTACAGTACTGATAGTTATGGTGATTAAAATTACATTTTACTTAATAATGAGAATAATATTTATTGATATTTGTCATATTCAGTGGATGTTTATATTGTGTTTAATTCCACCTCATTTTGTATTTTTTAACTCGATTATTGATATGTAGGCGTCTTTTCCACGAGGTTCCTTCAGTCCCAACATTTACTTTGTGTAGTTAATGAACGTCTGAAATGTTGAATGCGAGATGGTAATGCATAGTTACAGAGTGAGCGTTGCTACATTACGGATGTCTGGGAGAATTGCTAATGACTCCAAATGAAGTTTATCGTTTAATCTGCGACGTGGTTCTGGAGTTTCATGCATTTGTCCCACTAGATATCACATTCATGAATCACTGCAGATCGTTAACTTCTATGTTATCGCAGAGAGAGAGAGAGAGAGAGAGAGAGAGAGAGACATTTTAAATATCTTTTATAAATACTCTTCGTTTTTTTATTTGTACTCTAGCTTATGACAACTATAAATTTAAACATGATTTGTACTTCGTTATATTTTTTTTTCAAATACCAAAGGGTTATGTTAGTTTCCAACAACGTTTGATGTAATTTTAGTAAGAAAATGACAGTCCTTTACTTTATTTCTCACGAGTTAACATGAAACCATTTTTTCCGCAACTCTATAACACCTACTAAATGTTGTTTTTGCTTCGAAAAGGAATTGTGACCAAAGTTCTTAGTGATAAGACAATATGACTCTAATCTTTCGAGGATCCTAAATATTACAAACTACTCCGTATAATAAGTCAGTGCGGTTGTGTTCTTATCTTCTCTCGACCTCCAAAGGGCTGCTCGGGGACCATTTGTATCCATCTGTAAAACTGGAGTTCGAGCAAAGTTGCCACAATTTTCAAAGTTCTGCACCAGACCATCTACCGAGGAGTTTGTCGACCTTTGCTGGTTACTGGCTTTCGAACTACTTTATTTTACAGAAAATATGTAGGTGTGCTGTAAATAATCACTTGAACATATAAATATTGAAACGGCAGAAAATGGGCAGAAAAGATAAGTAAGGAATAAGAAAAAAAAAAAAAAAAGAGTTGGGGAGAGACAAAGTATGAGGCACTTTCACCCGAAAACTATGTATATGGAACAGAACGACAGTGCAAATAAGTGACTCATAGTTTGCAACTAAGCTTTTGGTAACCATCATTCTGTTTAAAAAGAGAATAAAGTGTGGGCTTATTAAAAGTCATCTCATATCCAAAATGATTATCTAATGCAGACATTCCTGCTTTCTTTCTGAAAATTGTGAGAGGAGACTGAGAATGTAAGAATTGAGTTAGCCTCCTCTTGAACAACTGTGGCACGGGGACATGATGACTTGTCTTTAAAACTGTTTTGTTAAATGTACGATTATTTTTATCTTTTTTGCCCATCATACAGCCAGGAAGAAAATAAACTTTTGATAACAGTTCAAAGATATAAAATTATTTCTGTTTCTTATGTACTTTTTGTTAAAGAATATTATTGTTATCAATTGACTTACTCTAAAATTCTTGAAGGAAGACAAGTTAAGAAGCGCTGGCATTATTTGTAAATTCAATTTATCAACTCACTGAACTTTTTTCCACTTTGTAGCATCACATACGTAGTTTCTTTGCACCTGTCGTTGTTGTGTTTACCTTCCTATCGTATATACAAAAGCTTCATTACAGGTGGAACCATTGGAAAAACTAAATAGCAGAAGAACCATTCTCTCTCTCTCTCTCTCTCTCTCTCTCTCTCTCTCTCTCTCTCTCTCCATATGACGTTTGTTTATGATTTATAATATATTGACAATGTGATATTGACATTTGTTTTTTCTCTTGCAGGTAAGCCCAAGCGAAAAGTCTGCAGTTTTACTCCCGTTAAGTAAGTTGATTATTGTTTTTGTTTTTCACTACATATTACATCACATTTTTAATTTGATTTTACCTACAGTATATACATTTAAGTTTTGGTTTTGCTACAATGAATTTCACTTCAAATGCAAATATAAAAGGAGGAGGACTAATTCTTTAAAAGCTGTGATGTTACAATACTCTTAATGTTACAGGCAAAGAAATGTAAATCGGCCACTCGCAATTATTAATGTCTTGAAAAATATATCCTACAAAAATTTATGGAATCCGTATACTGTATATTGTGATCGCTTACATTTACCCAATCTACAAGCACGCATAATATAGATTTTTGCTTGTATGTGTGTGTAGAGTTTTTTTTTTTTTTTTTTTTTTTTTTTTTTGTGTCAAATTATATGCATATTTATCACTTCCGTTTGACTGCAAAAGCAAGTGAAGTTTACTCAAGCCTTTTTTAGAAATCCCAAGCTGCCGAAGCCAAGAACTGTTCGGTAGGTCAGAAGAGAAATGGTGGCGCTCATTCAGAAGTTCTCTTTGACGACCATTTAGACAAAGAGAAGAAAATTGCCACTTCTCTGCCAGTATGTTAATGAGACCTCCCAGGACTGTAGGGGGATGGGGTGCCCAGGGCGAGGGGAGGAGAGAAGGCAGGAGGAAATTCTTTCACGGTGGATATTTAGGACGATGCCTTTAATGGAACCTCATCTCTTTCCAGTCGTCATTAATTCTCAAATGAGAGAGAGAGAGAGAGAGAGAGAGAGAGAGAGAGAGAGCGTGGGGGTGGGATATCGACGTTTAACTAGTAAGGAAATGGGAATGGAAATTGTTTTAGAAAATGCTCTGAGTATGGCATAAAGAGAATTATATGTTCAAAATGTAAATAAGATAAAATGGTGGATTAACGTGAAGGTTTTTAATGGGAGGTTTACTTGCTAAGATTTTAAACGCCTAATTTTTTGTGTTAATGAATAGGTACTATTTAATTACTCAAGAAACAGTGACACATCGGAGTGATTAAAAATGTATCCCTTGGGGTTTTAATAAGTGTTGCTGTTTACGGCCGACATTTGCAAAATTTCATGTGAGATAAAGACAAGAACAAGTAAAAAATGAACCGAAGTTTCTTCTGCGCAATCGAGTTTTCTGTATGAAACTCTCAACCACGGCCCGGTGGTGGCCTGTGTTGTTGGCACCTGTAGAGCTGTGGACTAGCAATCGCTAGGCCCGAGTTCGAATCTCCGGCCGACTGATGAAGAGTTAGAGGAATTTATTTCTGGTGATAGAAATTCATTTCTCGCTATAATGTGGTTCGGATTCCACAATAAGCTGTAGGTCCCGTTGCTAAGTAACCAATTGGTTCTTAGCCACGTAAAATAAGTCTAATCCTTCGAGCCAGCCCTAGGAGAGCTGTTAATCAGCTCAGTGGTCTGGTAAAACTAAGGTATACTGAACTTTTTAACCTGTAGCGGTGCCAGGCTCACGATCATGGCTAACTTTAACCTTAAAATAAAAACTACTGAGGCTAGAGGGCTGCAATTTGGTATGTTTGATGATTAGGGGGTGGATGATCAAGGTACCAATTTGCAGCCCTCTAGCCTAGTAGTTTTTAAGATCTGAGGGCAGACAGAAAAAGTACGGACGGATAGACAGACAAATAGCCATCTCAATAGTTTTCTTTTACGGAAAACTAAAATGATGAGGGTGTCGGTGGTAAATGATGAGGGTGTCGGTGGTGAGGAGCTGTACTGTCAAGACTCTCTTCCTTCCTTCGGAACTTTCGCGTTACTTGGAAAATCCTAACCGCGAGAATAGTTTTCTTTGTTAATCACAAGGTAATGTATCAAGGCATATTTTCATTAACCGCTGCCCTGTGGATTACGATTTATCTTTATTGTGAAGCAGTTGGGCTGATTATTATTAGTTTTGGGTTAACTGGCTGTTGTATTCTGAGAAAGAAAATCAAGTTGCGCTACAACAAACTCTGCATGAACATTAAACAGAAGGAATAAGTGATGATCTTTCTCTGTCCTTCTCACTATCAGAAAATTTACTTTTGAAACCAATTGTGAAGTCAAATGGGCTGCTATAAATACGCCTGAGTCATGATTTTATTCTAAAGACTGCAGGCCATCTAAAAGTAAATCAATGTCGAGCTGCTTGTATTTAGGTTGTATTTAGGAAAAAAGAGGAGAAAATCAATATACATTTATCCAAAGGTCATTTATATATATATAATATATATATATATATATATATATATATATATATATACACATATATATATATATATATATATATATATATATATATATATATATATATATATATATATATATATGTATGTATGTATGTATGTATGTATGTATGTATGTATGTATGTATGTAGAGAGATAGACTGCCAGAAAGAAAAGTTTGCCGACTAAGTTACGTCCTGAATGTTAGACTTGTTCATGAACACTAAAGCAGAGTATCTTGGTATGGTTCCTTATATTTAAAGCAATTTCTTTGACAGTCAGCCAAGAAGAAGACTAATTTTTGCAATGCAAATTTCTGTAGACTTTCAGTTTTCTCTTATCTGATAAAAATCTAAAGTAGGTCTTTTTTTTTTTTTTTTTTTTTTTGCTAGTAAGGTGATTTACCGAATGCAGCTCTTGTTGACCTCTTAGTGTATGCTGGAGTTCTATCCCTGAAAAATACCACTGTATCAAGTGTGGCGCCATCCTGTAATGAGAGTAAGAAACTAATTCAAATGAGATGTTGTGTTTAGAAAAGAAACCGTTTATGTATATACTCAAATATATTGATGACTGAATAATTTAACGGTCAAGTTTTGCTTGGAAACATCCTGTACCTTTTTAACTAATGAAATAAGAGTCTCGCAATAACTCCAAAGATCAGGAATACTGATAAAGATTGAGATACTGTACTTTAACTAATGAAATAAGAGGCATTCAATAACTCCAAAGATCAGGAATACTGATAAAGATTGAGATACTGTACTTTAACTAATGAAATAAGAGGCTCGCAATAACTCTAAAGACCAGGAATACTGGTAAATATTGAGATACTGTGCTACACCAATCAGCTCAGAACAGCATGCCACAAACAGCAAACTCTGTAGGTTCATTTCTTCTGTACTGGGTGGATCCTTCTCGTGCGACCCTAAGTACCCTTCGAATACTGTTGGAATTGCAGCTTCGTCATGGAAGACTGGATAAGGTGAGTCATAAGGCACAACAATTCTCCTCACGGGCATGGGCTAAATATGCAACTCTCTCTCTCTCTCTCTCTCTCTCTCTCTCTCTCTCTCTCTCTCTCTATATATATATATATATATATATATATATATATATATATATATATATATATATATATATATATATATATATATATATATATATATATATATATATATATATATATATATTATATATATACTTGAAATTAGAGCCCCCTTCACAGAACAAATGGAAAGTTATGAAGTTTTCTGCTATAGCCTATCTCCAAGTACGTTATTTTAAGTTTCTGTTAAGCTATTTTTCATTTTACATTTCTTGTATTTTCAGACTGAGTGACGGAGTTAGGTACAGCCATGGCTAACGGCTCGGAGGAAATCAGATGGATTGACAGAATCCGGGCTATAACCTTCAGAGAGGCCAGGGATGCTGGCGCATCCTTCATTTTACGTTCCTGGATAGCTAAATACATTAAAAGAGATGAATCCTTTGTTAAAAGAAACTGGAACAAAAATCCATATGACTGTCATCGCGAAAAGAGTGAGAATCTTGGAAGGCCTGAAGTCCTTTCTCAGGTAAAAGGGGAAAGAAGAGAAGTTATAGTTCTGTATATCGAGATTTGAAAAAATCTGGTACCAAGCCATTTCATGTTATCAGCAAGCCCAACATCACTCAGCAACAGAGAGAAGACCGTGCATGGTTTTGTGGTTCATTTCTTAAAGACTGGGATGAAGCTGACTTTCTCCATGTTGACGCATCAGATGAATTCTTCATTTACACAATCAGGAAGCCAAATCATAAAAATGACATCATTTGGGCTGCAAAGTTGGATGATATCAGCGGTGACGTGCGCTATCGCCAAGTTGTGAAATTTCCTGAATGTTTGGGAATTTTTCTCTGTTTCACAGCCAAATGGTTAATGTGGATCATCAAAGAAAAAGGACAGTCATGGAATGGCGAATACTTCAGAGAAACTGTGCTTACTGGTGGAGTATTTCCTTTCCTCAAAGATCCTGAAAATGTGTTATCTGCTGAAGAAGTCACATTTTTGCATGATAAGGCACCATGTTTCAAGGCTCTTCAGACACAGGAGCTGCTTCGAAACAGTGGTATCGATTTCTTCTCGTCAAGTGAATTTCCAGGTAAGGTAACTCCCCTGACCTTCATGTATGTGAAAACATTGATAGTATCTTAAAGGATCGTGTTGAAGCGCGCACAGTGAACTATGATGGTATACCCAGCCTCGACGACCTGCGAAGAGAGGTGACCGCAGTGCTCAGGGAAATGGAGTTTGAACCTCAGCTTTTTTGTGATTTGCTGAAATCATACCCCTCAAGAATGCAGGCCGTGGTACAGGCAGATGGAGGCCACACAAAATATTAAAAACTCAGAGAGAAACTTAAATAAATACCTGTTCTGAATTACTTTTGTTTTTGCCCATATCAATTTTAGTTTGTGCTGTATATTACTAAAAGGACCTCATTCAAACTGGAAACACCTAATATATTGATAATGTGGATTTGTATATATATATATATATATAAAAAACTATTATATATAGTTTGATATATATATATAATATATATAATACAGAACAATTGTGTATGTGATAAATTAATATATATATATATATATATATATATATATATATATATATATATATATATATATATATATATATATACTGTTGATATTTATAATATATATATGCACCTAGATAAATAGATAGATGGTAAATAGCTAATATATATATATATATATATATATATATATATATATATATATATATATATATATATATATATATATATATATATGGATGTATGTATGTATGTGTGTGTGTGTTCCACATACACTCTGAAATGCATTGAGCAATTTCAACCAAACTTGGTATACAAATGACCTATCATCTGGAAAAGAACACTGTGTGAGTAAGACATCACTGGCACCAAAGGGGGGGATGTGGAAAGGGGTTGCAAAGGGGGTGAAACGTAAAAATAACCCAAAACGACAGATATTAGTGTCTAATCCATAGTTTTCTAGATCACTGAGAGTAATAGTGACACTGCCGATGCCCTTTTAGTCAAAAGTCAGCCCCAATAAGGAGGAGGGTGAGAAGGGGGTGGGAAGGGACTGACATGTAAAAATAACCGAAAACGACTGATATTAGTGTCTAATCCATAGTTTTTGACGCTCCCAATGCCCTGTAAGTCTAAATTCAGCCACAATAGAGAGGGAGGGGAGCAGATGGGGTGGGAAGGGTGTGACATGTAAAAACAATCGAAAACCACAGATATTATTGTCTAATCCATAGTTTCCGAGGACGCTGAGAAGAATAATGACACTTCCAATGCCCTTCAAGTCCAAGTTCAGCCCTGATAGGAAGGGGCTGTGAGAAGTGGGTGGGAAGGGGGTGACATGTAAAAATAACCTAAAACCACAGATATTAGTGTCTAATCCATAGTTTTTGAGGTCACTGAGATGAATGGTGACACTCCTGGTGCTCTCTAAGTCCAGGTTCAGCCACAATAGGAAGGAGAATGGGAAGGGGGTAACATGTAAAATAAACAAAAATGACAGATATCAGTGTCTAATCCATAATATCCGAGGTTGCTGAGATAAATAATGGCACTCCCGATGCCTTTTAAGTCCCAAAAAAAGTATACCTTAGAAGTTCAGACCCGACAAGAAGGGGGTGAGAAGGGGTAGGAAGGAGGCAACATGTAATAAAGGAAAACAACAGATAGAAGTGTCTAATCCATAGTTTTTTAGATTGTTGAGTTGAATAGTGACACTCCTGATGCCCTTCAAGTCCAAGTTCAACCCAGATAGGAAGGGAGTGAGAAGGGGTGGGAAGGGGATCACATGTAAAAATAATTGAAAATGACAGATATCCATAGTTTTTGAGGTCACAGATGAATAGTGACACTCCTGATGCCCTTCAAGTCCAAGTTCAGCCCCGATAGGAAGGTGGGTTGAAAGGGGGTGACATGTAAAAATAACCAAAAACAATGGATATTAGTGTCTAATTCATAGTTTGCGAGGTTGCTGAGATGAACAGTGATGCTCCTGATGCCCTTTGAGTCATAGTTCAGCTCCGATAGGAAAATGGGAAGGTGGTTAAATGTACAAATAACCAAAAACTAACAATATTGGTGTCTAATCCATAGTATTCGAGGTCGCTGAGATGAACAGTAACACTCCCAATGCCCTTTAAGTTCAAGTTCAGCCCCAATAGGAAAGGGGGTGAGAAGGGTTGAAAAATAAAATGTAAAAAATGACAGATATTAGTGTCTAATCTATAGTTTTTGAGGTTGCTGGAATGAATAGAGACACTCCCGATGCCCTTTAAGTCCAAGTTCAGCCCCAATAGGAACGGGGGTGAGAAGTGGTGAAATATAAGTTAAAAATGCTGGGGAATGTAACTGAAGCATCTATCTCAACAGGAAAGAGAGAGAGAGAGAGGGAGAGGAAGTAAGAGAGAGAGAGAGAGCAGGGGGAGGGTGTTTGGAGGAGAAAGAGAGAGAGAGAGAGAGAGAGAGAGAGCAGGAGGGGGGTGTTTGGAGGAGAAAGAGAGAGAGAGATTTATCGGTTTTTATTCAGAGTTTTCTTGGGCAGCGCTGGGTTGGTCAGCTAGTATATATGTGTATATATAGAGAGCCTCTTAAGATTCATCAAGAAGATTCACTGAATCAGACCTAGATACTCTTACATATTTTTGTGCTTTTAATTTCAGCTACAGTTTGGTTATAACAAGTATGTATCACTACCGACATGTGCTCCTCAGTAGTTACCAGCATTTCCCACGATTCTTTTTCTTTCTCTCCAATAATAGCTGTGTGATCTGCTTGATTTCTGTGACTGCCATTAGAGGTGTCCAAGTATATTTATGGATGTTCTTTTGTTGAAAAACAGTACCTCCAATAGTCAAATTATTTGCTTCACCAAAATAGTACCCCATTTTCGTTCGCAGTCTCTTCTAGACTTTCCTTAACCATTACCTTCTTTAGACCTTGATTGTTCCTTCCAACCTATGCATTCATATCACCAAGAACATTTCAGGCATTTCGTACATGACATTCTCAAGTTCTATATAAAATCCACCTTTTATATCTTCAGAGAGTTCATTCGATGATGCACATTCTCTATGATACTCTTACTGCAATCCACTAGCCCCTGTTTTGCAGTATATGGAATAAGGAAACAAATCCTAAAGATTGGGAATTGAAAGTCATAGCCAAGGTATCAACGAAAGGTGACTTAACTTGAGTGGTTACTATAAAGGCATTACACGTTTGTCGGTTGCAGTGAAAATATTCAGCATGCTTATTATCAGGAGACTAGAGAAAAGAATCGATAAAAAGCCTAGGGATGAATAGGTTAGTTTCAGGAAAGTTGTTAGTTGCACAGATAATATTTGTTTCAAAACATTTTTGCAGTATTGTACGAAATTTAGAAATCCCCTTCAGATGGCTTGTATTGATGACGAGAAGGCAATTTTACAGCGGCACAGACCTATATTATGGAAGTTCTTGCCTCTCAGTAGCATGCCTGTTGGTTATGTAAAGATAATTGAAATCGACGATGAACGGAGCTGATGCAAGATTAATGTTGATTGGATCTTGTCAATTGTGTTTGTGGTAAATAATGGTGCGCTGCAAGGGAATATTATTTCACCTGTGCTATTTGTCCATCTCATAGATTTTAAAACGAAAGAAAATGGTCGGAGATGGAAGAGTAGGTTTCAAATGGAGTCACGACAGCAACTTGGCAGACAGATTGGGTAAATATGTAAATGATGCTTTTAACAAACACCACAATTTATTTAATAGAATGCATCATATATCTAGAGAGGTCGGACTCAAAATAAATCTAAGAAAACAGGACAGACTACGCAGATTGAAAGATATGAAATAACATTACGTGAAGAGAGGATTAATGTGATTGAAAATCTCAAATGTATTGGTACAGTAATATCCAATGCTGGTTTTCTTAACTTAGAAATTAGTGAGATTCTAAAAAGGCTGACCAAACAATTGACAGCTGTAAGATTTGGAAATCAGATGACTGAAATTGCACACGAAAGTAATATTAAACATAATTCTGTTATGATATGTATTGCTATACGTACACAGATTAAGGTAGGACAGTGAAATTACATCTAAAAGATTGTGTCGACGTGAGAATAAAGCTTTATGAAATATATTGAGTCAGTTAACAGGATAAGATTTAAAAATGCCACCCCAAGGGAATTACGGAAGTTCCAAGTGTAGATGAAATAATGACGAAGAAAGGGAGGTGCAAATGGTTTGGACATGTCCTTCTCACAACTCTGTGAAGAAACTCTAGCTATGCTCCATTTGACACCAGAAGGGATGGCAGACCTATACAGTACATACTCTCATGAGAACTGCGAGAAGGGAGGCAGGCGAAACTTCACTGAGGCCCTTTGCTTCTCGAGGCGTTAGAGGCGATGGTGATGATGATGATGATGATGAAGGTGATGGTGGCATTATTTGACGACCGATGTAATTATAACAAGATGGGCAAAGTGTTTCTGTCTGTAATAGCTGTGGTCATATTTAGGTAATATAGGGGACATGGTTTAATGTTGATTATCTAATGGTTGCTGTACCCCTCTTAGATAAGTTTGCAACTGATGCATCTCTTTAATGAACAACTCATTGGTAAGGAGAAAAGGTATACACAGAGAATTATTAGATGTGGAGAAAGTCAGTTTTCCTGTATATTTATGTTAAAGATTGACACTGCGTAAGTACATGGCTATGAGGTTCTTGTTATATTAATGAATCATGTCATTAGTATTGGTTTTTCTTTGAAACCTGCTAATAGAAGGGTTAAACAGTAAGTACCGTCGTTTTAGTTTCAGTTTTGTCCAATGATTCTCATTTAAATCAGGAAGTCGGGCAGGTAGAAAATAAACCACAACAAGCATTGCGTAAATGACCGGAAAAATGATTTAAATCAAGTTTGTATGCCTCCTGACTACTAGGATGGTAATCAGAAAGTCATGCCATTGTTTTTTTCTAAGGAATCCTAAACGTTCTATTCATGGAAATGAAGAATACTATAGCTCATTTACATGTTGGGATTACTCCTTATAGTGCTGCTATTATTATTACTTTATTCATTGACAACTAGATTATATTGTTCCGGTAATGAATTATTGACACAGAAGTAGATAAATAAATAAATAAAGCCAAATCTGACCATAGGTTAAACCCCATAGAAATATATTGGAGAACAATGCCCTCCAGAGTTGAAGACTGGATTCTGACACTCATTCACTGACATTAATAAACGAACGAATGAATAAATTTATTATTTTTTGTTGCATTAATTTTAAACAAGCAATTAATTCATGTCATTTGCTTCTCCTACGATTCCTTCTAATATAAGACTGACATTAAATAATCTGCATCCACAGAACTGGTTCTGTGTACATCAGGGGTGGCCAGTCTTTCCGCGTCCCATGCACCACTCTTTTTCATTTTTAGTTCAGTACCTTAAAGTATGGTAGTATGAACGTATTTTCCAGTTATACATAGATTTAGTATACTGTGTGTATGTATGTATATATATATATATTTAGTATACTGTGTGTATGTGTATATATATATATATATGTATATGTATATATATATATATATATATATATATATATATATATATATATATATATATATATATATATATATATATATATATATATGTATATATATATATATATATATATATATATATATATATATATATATATATATATATATATATATACCTATATATATATATGATAATATGGATACCTTAGCAGGTTTAGATAAAGGCTTTCATATAAACACAAGATGAGCTTTACGCACTTTAACGGCACTCCCTAAATATGCTTTCATAATTAGTTATTGAAAGCAAGCATGGGCATATTTAGCAGTTTTACATAAAATGCGAGATATTTATATGACAACATGGACACAATAAGCAGTTTTAAATTAAAGTAATTCATATAAAGACAAGATAAATAATATTAATGAAACTTTGATTTCACCAAGCTTGTGATGTCTCAAGTTACATTAGTTCCTCAAAGCAACAAACATGGTCATATTGAGAAGGAGCACATACAGTTGTTTAATGCTTTTGTGGCAATGAAGACATTTAGCAGTTTGAGCGACGTTCTCTTCTCTTTATTTATAACACTGAATGTATCCTTGAAGCCTTTACTTAACCATACACACACACCTACACACACACACACACACACACACATATATATATATATATATATATATATATATATATATATATATATATATATATATATATATATATATATATATATGTTTGTACAGTATATATATATAACTGAGTCATATATATAAATATATGGACTGAGTCACGTGATGAAATTTATAAATAAACTCAAAATGAATATATAAATAGCCAGAATCCACGGAGGAAAGTGTTTTTCCCTTTTTTGCCTTCGTGGATTTTGTATATTTATATATATATATATATATATATATATATATATATATATATATATATATATATGTATATCACGGTTATACCAGCGTCAACTGTAAACCACAGCTTAGATCTGTGTGCAAACTGACTGGTAAAAAGGATATTTAACTCATAACGACCACAGCTGATGCCTGTGACTTCAACATCAAAACAAGCATGATACGTGCGCACTTATGGACCGACTCCTGTATCAACTCTACCGTTCACTAACTGTAGCGAAATATATACTGTATGTCGCAACAAATGAGTAATGCCTGGGTCTTCAGTGTAATTTGTTCCTAGGCTTACTCCTGAATATTTTTTTTAACAAAATCGGTTTATATTTATAATATGACTAATGATGACTATTTGATGCTAACGGAACAACGAAATCAATTAAAGTAATTACTGTGTTTTAGAGGAGACTTGAATCAAACTTATTTCTAGCCATAAGTTACTTAGATTCTTATTATATTTTTATTCGGTTATCATTATTATAGATAGATGTTTAATGGGATTTATTTCTTTATTAAATTTTGTTTTGCATGAGCTTGCAGGGTTTTTCTTTTATTATCTCTCGGGTCCAGTGCGCCACCTGTAATCGACCAATGAGCCACTTTTGGCGCATGCGCCATAGATTGGCCATCCTTAACTTTGTCGTACCAGTTGACCCTTTCCCCCTCAGCTTAGGAAATGGATAGATTCGATTACAATATATTAGCTTATTAGCTGTGGTCCTCACGTCAAGTTGTTGCAACGAAAAGCCATTCCAGGGGCGGCGGAGATAATGGTTCATGTTTTAGGCAAATAATAATAATAATAATTCTGTTATTATTATTATTATTATTATTATTATTATTATTATTATTGTTGTTGTTGTTGTTGTTGTTGTTGTTGTTGCAATAATAATAATAATAATAATAATAATTATTATTATTATTATTATTATTATTATTATTATTATTATTATTATTACTATGACTGATGTTTTTCTGTTAGTATGTATTTAGTAAAAGGGCGCGTGTTTGACCATTATTAATGTGTTTTTTTTTGTTAGTTTACATGTGTAGCCTGCCATGGAAATAACTGCAATATAATGCAAAGCATGTAGCATATTTTACGCCCGCTGAAATATCCACTCAGTCTGAGCTCAGTTTATTCTATATTTTTAAACATTTTCCCTGAAAATTCCTTAAAAGCCAGACAGACAGACAGACAGACCGACATATATTTCCGAGGGTGCTTTTGTGGGAAACCATATTGTTGTGAACATACCTGTAATTTTAATTATGTTTTAATGTTTTCTGTTGCAAAAAAAAATGTGTGATAGATTGATAGCCTTACTGACTTACTGGATATTTTTGTTAAAATTTCCGAGAGATTTTCCTTTGGGTGTTTGTGGATTTAACTGATGTCGTGGCACTATATCTGCAAATATATCATGAATGGGAAATAAGGAAAAAGAGCACTGGTTCTGTTTAACAACTTTCATGTTTTTAGCTTTTTATTGATTTCATTATTATTATTATTATTATTATTATTATTATTATTATTATTATTATTATTATATTGGTATTACTGTTATTATTGTTATAAGTGGGTAATTCTTCTTCGTTTAACGTGCTTTTTCCCATTTTTCATATGGGGTAAGCACGATGCCTTCTTTTGAAGGACTTTGATTTGGCGTTGGGTAACAGACCCTCTTTTATACAAGTGGTGTTAAAAGCGATAGCTGCATCAGCGGCATTCACTTCGTATAGAGTGTTCTCTGTTTTTCTAATAATTGCTTTATCTAGGTTACTGCATTCTGCCAGCAACACGTCGATATTGGTCATAGCTGGAAAGGAAAGCAGGTTGCAAGATTGGGTAGTTTATTTCCGATGAACACAGTATAAGAGTGACAGGATACTGAAATCTGGAGTTCATCCTCCATAGAGTTGTCCTTCAGGAAAACGCCTTCTTTTGGGTTCTCCTTAAGGAAAAAGTTTTCTTCGGTGTTAATCCTGAAGGACAACCCAAAAGAAGACGTTTTCCTGAAGGACAACTCTATGGAGGATGAACTCCCGGTTTCAGTGTCCTGTTACTCTTATGCTGTGTTCATCGGAAATAAACTACCCAATTTTGCAACCTGCATTCCTCTCCAAGTATGACCAATATCGGCGTGTTACTGGCAGAATGCAGTAACCTTGAAAAATCGGTTATTAGAAAAATAGAGAAAACCCTATACAAACTGAATGCCGCTGATGCAGCTATCACTTTTAACACTACTACTACTACTACTACTACTACTACTACTACTACTACTATTATTATTATTATTATTATTATTATTATTATTATTATTATTTTATTATTAAATTATTATTATTATTTATTTCCTTTTTTATGTTCTGTTCTAAATTTCGGAGTTTTCCACATTTATGAACAGCTACGAAATGAATGGAAGAATATTGAAAGAGTCATTTCGGTTTGGTCATTCAAATTTTCTTTTTTAGACAGAACACATAATTCATAATAAACGTAATAACAAAAACATCATGAATCGCTTATTAGTTTTTTCCAATTGTAGTTACGAAAAATATAACTGCTGTTGTGAATTTTGTCAAGATGTCAAGAGTAATGCGCTGACTCTCTCTCTCTCTCTCTCTCTCTCTCTCTCTCTCTCTCTCTCTCTCTCTCTCTCTCTCTCTCTCTCTCTCAAGAAACATCCTCTGTAATGCTGACGAACCAGAACACAAGTGAATGCATCATAAGGCGTACGGTTTAGGTTCATTTTGGCTCATTAAACTGTTTCTTTTTGCTTTTTTTTTTTTCATCAAGGCTTGTGGAAGTTCTTTGGGTTAAACAGTTAAAGTATAATTACATTTTGTAAGCTACCCTCGACAAAGTGAACAAATGAATATCCGTTGAATTAAAGGGATAGATCAATAAATCTTCTTTTTTAAAATTCTTTTTGGCATAAATTCCATATTTCTGAGGATTGCTGTCTGCAGATTCGGTCTTTAGTAACATTTAATCGCACTGTGCTTTAAGGAAGAGGAATATTCATTTTCGTGTTACCTTTCGTCAGGACTGAAAACTTTTCCCTTTTGTAAATAAGGATTTTTTTCAGTTAAATACAATGGGACTGTCAGAATAGACAGGCCTAGAAAGAAGTGAATTAATATGTCACTTAATTTGTTTCATTAAAGGCCGATTGGACAGTTCAAGACAAATGAAGGTGTTTGCGTGTCAAGAGATGGTTTAGGACCTTTGCCAGGTAAATTACGTTCGATGACCACCAGCCCATGCAAGGCTCTGTGGTCACCCTATCGGAGATCGTTAAAGTCTGGTCAGATATGAATCGAAATAAATGAAGTTCGAGATTAGTTGCTCTGCAAGTCATAGCAATCATTTTTGTGCTGTTGAAACTCCAAAGCATATATGGTGAACTTTGCTGATCACATTCACGCTCTGGCGTTGTGGCTTCAGCTCTGGACGCATTTCTCTTTCCGATTTGGGATTGCAGGCTCGGAGCGATGAACGAGAAATTCATTTTACCTCTGGTCAGATTTTCAGGTGCTAGCCTTCGTATCCAAAAATATTAGGATATCGAGATGTCAACCGTTCAATATATGTCAGTTGCATCTCTGAAAGTAGTATATTCAGTGGATTTCAGACAGTAATATTTACGCAGATTAAGATTTTTATTATACTGGCGGAAGTCATCAAATTGTTCGTGAAAGAAAGTTAATAGGCGTAGATGGGGCAACTAAGAGTCAACGTCAAAAGTGCGTTTTTAAAAATCAGTTCCGAGTAGACTCATGAGGTATATTCAAGTACTGCACAAGGGCTAATAAGGTAACTATTTCCTAACTTGAAAGATGATAAGCTAACCTTAATGAAACAAGGATATAGGCTAATTATGGAAAACCAAATGTCTTTACTTGCTAATAATATATGAATCTAATTTGGTAAAAAGTAATAAGACTTTCCCATACCTCCAGAATTATCTCATAGTTTCTTGTCACTTCTTAGTTATAATTGCCTATTCGCAAAATTCAGTGCTAACCAAACACATAAGTATGACGAAATCATTCCGCCTGTGAATAATGAGCGCTTCACATATAAATCAAGGTCACTGCAAAATCATTCTCGACATCAAAAGGAAATGCAAACAGCAATCAATTGGCAAGTGATGTTCATTTTAATGTTAGCACATGTTGGTGTGTACTCGATGTCAATTGTAGGTGGTCAGATTGCGTCTTCTTTAATGAAATTGCCGCTGTTAAAAAGTATGTGACTGTCTTCCAAAATTCAGTTGATATTTTGTCGTGTTTATGCTCCATTATTATTAAGTGTGTGATGAACATATTCAAGTAAACTACTAAGATATCTTAGATAATGAAGAAAGAATTTACCCCCTTCCTATGATGACATCGTCAGTGTCAGTAAGAAAGACTAAGCAATTATTTAATGAAACAGAAAAGTGGGAATATAATATGAAATACTGTAATAAGCGCAAAGCAAATTCCTTTATTTATGGAATGTGATCTTAAAGATTCTTACTGTTAGATTAATTACTTTATTATCTTTTTCTACCTGTTGTTTACATTTTAAATCTTTGATGCGTAGAACTAGAGGGTTAATCTCCGGTCTTTAAGAGTAATGCTGCCTGAAAGTTCAATACCACGACAAAATTAATAAAAAAATCCACTAATTCGATTATGCAACGGAAATTAAAACAGTTTCTCTTATTTAAAAGATGATGGCTGAAAGTGAGCTTGCTGGTGATACTGGTATAATGTACTTCGAGTTTCCAGAATCCCGCAAACGGAACACTGATTTGTGCTTTTTGTTTGATTATGGATGAAAGACAGTTGTATATAGATATTTGTATTTATTATTATTATTATTATTATTATTATTATTATTATTATTATTATTATTATTATTATTATTATTATTATTCGGGAGATAAAACCTGTTCATATGGAACAAAACCACAGGGGCCATTGACTTGAAATTCAAGATGTGAGAGAAGGCAAAGGGAAATGCAAAAAGAAGAGGTCTCACTTATTAAAAAGAAAAAATAAATTAACAAACAGATAAAAGGTATTAAAATACAAGAGAATAGCATTAGGGTAGTAATGCACTGCATCTTCGCTCGAACTTTTGAAGTTTCAGTTGCACGTCCTGAGGGAGGCTGTTCCACAGTCCAACTGTGTGAGGAATAAAGGACCTCTGGAACTGAGAAGTTCGACAGCGAGGCGTATTTACTACATATTGGTGCTGCTGTTCAGCGAATCTGGTTGCTCTCGGCAGGAAAATGGGATCAGGGATCAATTGCGAATGTGAAAAATCTCCAAAAAAACACAACTTACGAAAAAGTGACAAACACACACCGGAGAACAATATTCTAGTAAAGGAAGCACAAATTACCTAAAACAGGTTGCACTGATTTTAACACAGATATAAATATATGAGGCCTAACGAACAGTACCTAACTTTCGTACGGCATTTGCTGACACTTTCATTAGATGTTTCTCAAAAGTAAGATGTGTGTCAAAAGTTACACCTAGAATATTTAAATATTCGGACTCATTCAGTAAAGTCCCATCAACCTGAAGGGGAGGATGGGGTGGAGAATCTGTACGAGAGCTGCTAATCAATAGTGTTTTCATTTTACTGGAGTTCAGCCTTCTTCCCCACCGACTACACCATTCACCGATCCAGTCCATGTCCCGATTGAGGCTGAGGGCAGCTTCATTTCTCATAAGTGGAGACTTTATTACACCCACAAGTGTTGCATCATCGGCATACTGAACAATCTTGTTTACCAGGCCAACAATCATATCACTTGTGTACACCAAAAATAATATTGGGCCAAGAATACTGCCCTGTGGAACTCCGGACAAAACTAGGTGTAGGTTCATTAAAGATCCCATCAACAGCAACTCGCTGCTGCCTACCTGTAAGGAAATCTTGAATTAATCCTAAAACAATATCCACGCACTCCAAGATTCTGAAGTTTATAAATAAGTGCTTTGTGTTCTACTAAATCGAAAGGAGCACTAAAATCTATTTGAATTACTCTGCGCTCAAAACCCTTTTAGAGGTTCTCTTGCAAATGGCATGTCAAGTCTAAAAGAGCATCGCAGGTACCTAACTGCATTTTATATGAATATTGACTATCAGCTAACAGTCCTTTAGATTTCACATACTTATATAGTAGTAGCTTATAAATAAGTTTTTCAGCAACTTGGAGAGCACAGGAATGTGCCACTCTTTGGAATAGGTACAGTATTACTAAGCTTATGCTCATTCGCAAAGATACTACGTCGACATAAAAATCTACAGAATCTATTAATCTTTGAATAAAACACACTAGAAACTTTTTTTTTTTTTAGGAAGACACCATCAGGATCTTCTTCACCCCAGCTATCAAGATTATCCAGAAGTTTCTTAACATCCCTAGAGCGAAATGCAGATTTTGTAAGAATAGGTTCAGGATGACAAGTATCAGGGAGAGGGACATCCTCAGCTGATTGCTTAGCCTCAAAGGCTCGGTGAAGCAGTTCAGCCTTTTCCCTAGGGCCAGTAACCAATCTACCATCATCTGTTAGTAGTGGTGGAATGGAAGGCGAGCCTGACCCACAGACAGATGATGCCAACTTGGTCCACCACAGATGAAGCTTCAAGTTTCCTCTTTAAGGAACTATTGTAATTTCTCTCGGCTGTTTGGTAAGTTCTATTCGCAGCACGGCGAGACTCAACAAAATTGGGGTAATTTTCATTTGAACAATTTCGTCTCCATGCATTGAATTTGGTCTGTCATGGTAGGCTCGTCTCCATGTATCATCAAACCATGGCTGGTCATTTTTCCTGACTTTGATGACCTTTCTAGGGACATACCTTAATATAGCATCTGAATTTCATTTAACTGAGTCAGGATGATATAGCATCTGAAATATTGAGAGCCCAATTGCCTCTAGATTTCAGCAGACCTTACTTCCAATGGTGGCATTAGAAATATACTGACTGATAGATATGCCCATCTCAATGAGGCAGTGATCAGAAGTGCCTATATATGCACAGACCTTGGACTTGACAATAGCTCGCACATCTGTGAAGATGAGATCTAATATATTTCCAGGAATATGCATGAGTTCCTCATTTAGCAGGACAAAATCGGAGAATACACAGAACTCAAGAGCAGACCGGTCATGTTGGTCTGTAAAATTTGAATTTAACCACCCGGTGTGCTTTGCACTGCAGTCTCCACAAATAACGAATGAGGCTTTTGAATTCTGTGACAGCCATACTAATCCTTTCCAAGAGACAGGCCTATATAGAATCGTCGATATTTGGATTGCGGCAAACAGCAAATACGTACACATTTTTGTAGAACTTACTGAAAATTTAAAACAAAGAACTGCACTCCAATCTAACGACAAAAAGCTCACCCCCTGTCTTGTGACTACTTACAAGAGTCTCAGGTAAAAACATCAAATCGTAATTATGAGCACAACTCTGGAGATCAAGAAAATTTGACCTTAAGCCTCGAATATTTGAGTAAAGCACTTTGCAGTTTTTCTTACTGTAATGATTAACAGGCCCTGGGTTCAGTTCAATGTCTCCTGAAAGAATGAAAATTAACAATATAAAATCAGTAGCAAAACTAATAAATAGACTCATAACAACAGTAACATTGTAAATAAGATGAGTATCGCATGTTTTCAACATGCCTCGAAGCTGAGAAGGCATGTTAAAATACCTGTACATGATAAAAGTTTTGTTTGTTAAGTTACACACATACATATTTGTATGCAACTGTGCATGTTTAAACAAATCCAAAATTCTTTTTATAATAGCTGATTTACTTGTATGAATAAAAATTAAAGCAGACCAGACCTGTGATTTTGGAATCCAAATGGAACGTCCATTATACTAGTAATTAAAAGACCGCAGAAACTGGTCGTGTGCAAAGGCTATATTATGGAAGTCTTCAATGACCAGCATTTCGATTAAACAGCTATGAATAAACGTAATTTAGAGTAAGTGCCCTTTTTCATAGCTGACATTTTTTTGGACGGGTCCAAAGAAGCGTTCTGGGTTTTTGCAATAGACAGGGATGCGTCTTCAATTTACTGTAAAAGAGTTGTATTCTGACTTATATTGAAAGGTCAGCTTGGTTAATAAAATAATATTTCGTGGAGCAAAGATGTTAAATTCCATACCCACAGGTTCAATCAAATTACACGTTCCTTTTATAAAGATTCAATCAATTTACGCGTTCCTTTTATAAAGATTCAATCAAATTACACGTCCCTTTTATAAAGATTCAGTCAAATTACACGTCCCTTTTATAAAGATTCAATCAAATTACACGTCCCTTTTATAAATATTTAGTCAAATTACACGTCCACTTCATAAGATTCAATAGTTACACGTTATAAATATTCAATCAAATTACACGTCCCTTTTATAAAGTTTCAGTCAAATTACACATCCCTTTTATAAAGTTTCAGTCAAATTACACGTCCCTTTTATAAGATTCAATTAAATTACACGTTCCTGTTACAAAGATTCAATCAAATTACACGTCCCTTTTATAAGATTCAATTAAATTACACGTTCCTGTTACAAAGATTCAATCAAATTACACGTTCCTTTTATAAAGATTTAATCAAATTACACGTCCCTATTATAAAGATTCAATCAAATTACACGTTCCTTTTATAAAGATTCACTCAGATTACACGTCCCTTTTATAAAGATTCAATCAAATTACACGTTCCTTTTATAAAGATTCAATCAAATTACACGTTCCTTTTATAAAGATTCACTCAGATTACACGTCCCTTTTATAAAGATTCAATCAAATTACACGTTCCTTTTATAAAGATTCAGTCAAAGTACACCTCCGTTTTATAAAGATTCAATCAAATTACACGTCCCTTTTATAAAGATTCAAACAGATTACACGCCCATTTTATAAGATTCAATCAAATTACACGTTCCTTTTATAAAGATTCAATCAAATTACATTTTCATTTTATAAAGATTTAATCAAATTACACACCCCTTTTATAAGATTCAATCAAATTACGCGTTCTTTTATAAAGATTCAGTCAAATTACACGTCTGTTTTATAAAGATTCAATAAAATTACACGTCCCTTTTATAAAGATTCTAATCAAAGAATACGCTCCTTTTATAAAGATTCAGTCAAATTACACGTTCCTTTTATAAAGATTCAGTCTAATTACACTTTCCTCTTATAAAGATTGAATCAAATTACACGCTCCTTTTATAAAGATTCAGTCAAATTACAATCTCTTTTATAAAAGATTCAATTAAATTACGCATCCCTTTTATAAAGATTCAGTTAAACTACACGTCCCTTTGATAAAGATTCAGTCAAACTACACGTTCCTTTTATAAAGACTCAATCAGATTACACATTCCTTTTATAAAGATTCAGTCAAATTACACGTTCCTTTTATAAAGATTCAATCAAATTACATGTCCCTTTTAAAAAAGATTCAGTCAGATTACTCGTTCCTTTTAAAGATTCAATCGAATTACATGGTCCTTTCATAAAGATTCAATCAAAACACACGTTGCTTTCATAAAGATTCAACCAAATTACACGTCCCTCTTATAAGATTCAACCAAATTATACGTCCCTTTTATAAGATTCAATCAAATTACACGTTCCTTTTATAAAGATTCAACCAAAATACGTCCTTTTTGTAAAGATTCGGTCAAATGACGTGTCCCTTTTATAAAAATTCAATCAGATACGCGTTCCTTTTACAAAAATATCTGAACCTTCTTAATATCGTCATGTTACACACCTGTAAACTCACGAGTTACCTAAGTATATCCTCCCACAGGGTATATTTTCACCCTTTTGTGCATTAAAAGTGCCACAAGTTTAAATCTCCTTGCTTTTTTATTACCACACTCTTTGCATGTTGCTGTTTGTATAAAGACCAAAAATATTATTAGGAAGGATAGTTCAGAACTAATGCCATTCTTTCTTAATTTGTTATGCATGGTTCTCATGCTCTGCAGCTTGAAAGAAAACACGAATTCATCGTATCAATCGATGACTTTGTTCCTGTAGTCAGAAAGGGATTGATCAAATGCAATCTGGTGATTGACAGAAACATAAGAATACTTTTACAGAGAGAGGGAGTTATTCTAATTGTCCGCCTGTTTCTTTATGTTTCGATGAACAGTTGTAGAAGGTGACTAATTTATCTAGGAATTTCTTATAAACAATTACTTCATATTCAGAATAGAGTGTAAAGATCTAGAGCGTTATTATTGACGGTTTTATACTTTTAAGCGCCTTTCGTCACCATTGTTTATGGTTTTAAACTTTGCACCCCCTCTGCATTATGGCGCCTTCTTGTTTTTGCCAACTATAATCTATACACAATATGTTGCCATTTGTTTTATACATGATCTAACAATAAAAGACAATTCATAAACAAGATTTTAAAATTTACATATTTTATTTTCATTTATGTTTTGCAAATTAGAAAAATATGCAGACGTTTTTGGCAATGAATTAACATCACAAATTAAAAATAATAGGCACCATTCTGGCTACTCTCTGCTTGCGCCCCCTTGAAGTTTCTGGCGCCCCCCTAGGCGGGCGCCCCAGTTTAAGAATCACTGACCGGTTTTTCAAAGTTTTATTTTCATTTATGAAAAAAAAATTGCAGACGGTGATTTTGACCATTCGGCTACCAAGAGAGCTGACCGGTAAGTTTGAAACATTTGGCTAATTATGAATTTTTGTTCCTTATACACGGTCTTTATCTTGGTTTTATTCACGAATGCGTGGTTTTTTAAATACCAGTTTATATAGAACATGTAATTAATCTGAGACTTTAGTTGCCTACCAAAGAAAGTCAAAATGGGCACCCGCTAAACTTGCTATTTTAAATCTTTACGAAGTTTTGAGAATTGCTTTTATCTACTTATCCTTCCACGCCCTTATAACGTCATTTCGGAGGGGCTAACGCCATTGCCCACTGAAATTATGAAATGCTGGCGATGTGCTGCAAGGGACCGTGGACTGAGGTGGGAGCCTCCTGCTGGGAAGGAGATGGATGGTAAGCGGTTGACCTTGTTATGCTTAGGGGTTCGCTTAGAGAGTTAGTTGGTAAAAAACCCTGGAGAGAGAGAGAGAGATAGGAGTGGGCTGGTTTAACGGAGTTTAAAGATTAAGTACACAAGTACATTGAGTTGAAATGAATAACTTTTCCGTTGCTATTAAAGAAGGGAAAGTAAGAGACGTGTTATTTTTTTCATATTTTCTACAACGTAGTTGACCTTTACTTATTGGCTGTTTCCTTAACATATAAAATTGATGCTTCTCACAAAAAACTTTTGGATTTAATTTCAATCGCATATACGGTTCACTAACGTCGATTAGCTTTTCTGTATCATCGGGGAAACTGTTAGGGATTTTAGTCATTATGTCTTCGTTTTAGGAATCCGCATTAGTTAGCTTGTTTTCCCGTACACATTCAAATCAAGCTTATGTTCTCAAGACTATATATATATATATATATATATATATATATATATATATATATATATATATATATATATATATATATATATATATATATATATATATATATATATATATATATATATATATATATATATATATATATATATATATATATATATATATATATATATATATATATATACACACATACACACACATACACTACTCGTGTTAGTCTACAATGAGACTGGGTGGTTTAGGTTCCAGATTCTTTAATTTACAAAGTTCAGTTTATCAAGTACAAGTTTTCGAAGCCATACAGCCTGCGTCATCAGGTACCGGTGCCCCGAAGAGACAGCAGCTACACTCGGGTACGTATGTGCACCTCCCAACATCTGTTATAGGGAGGAGCATATATATACCCGAATGTGGCTGTTATCTCCTCATAGCATCGATACTGTTTGGCTTCGAAAGCTTATGTTTGATAAACTGTACTTTGTAAATTAAAGAATCTGGAATCTATACCATCTGGTCTCATTAAAGCTTAACACGAGCAATAGGAATATGTATGTGCAGTGAAGTTGTGCGGCTATTTTGTAATATATATATGTGTGTGTTTGCTGTATGATTGCGTGTATTTGTAAATATCACATTTATTGAATCTTGCTTAGATGAAGATGTTACTGATAGCAATTGAGGTTTAAAATAATCCTTGCACACCAAGAGAGTGAAATAATATTAGTCATAACATCAGATTTATCTTATGATTATTTGAAAAAGACATTTAATATATATATGTACAGTAATACCTCGATCTTATGCGATTCGAGTTGCGCAAATTCACAGACATGCGAACTTTTCATTGGAACGTAACTGATTGGCATACGTGATTTTTTCACAGACACACGACATTTGCGAAATCCTCGAGAAACCATGCAGAAGTGTTTATGTTTAACTTTTGAAGTAATTTATAAGTTTTCATGCTTTTATGTGTAATATTCTGTAGGAAAAATGTATTATTTTTATTTTTATACATGCATAAATATGATACAAAGGTAATTACAGCATGTACAGTTAGTGTACTTTTACAAGATGTGATACCCATTCGTAAAGTTACTGCACTTTTCAAAGATGTGATACCCCTGCAGAAAGTTTTCGTTTAATTTTTGAAGTATTTTATAAGTTTTCATGCTTTTAAGTGTAAAATCGGTATGGAAAATTTGTATTACAGTCCGATATTTTTAATGTTCATATGTATTTCTCTCTCTCTCTCTCTCTCTCTCTCTCTCTCTCTTTCGTAGTTAGACCTTACACATATTTTTACAACTTATTATTTCTCTGTATGTCTTTACCTGTACACTACTTAATTTGAATTGATTGAATTTTACCTTTACCTTCTGTGAACATTACGTACATGTTTTCTTTATCTTATTGAATTCTTTACCTTCGTTATGACTGTGATTTAAGAAAACGTCTTTTACTCTGAGTGAAAAATAAATGGTATCCCATGAATTAGTTACCGTTAGTATAAGTACGTACCTACTGTAAATGCACAAGTGTGGCAAATACAGTACCCATTATGATACTGTACTCTATTTTCATGTCAACCATTCATTTTATTTTTAAGGGTTATGTATTAAGCTAACTTT
>NC_089745.1:70526652-70564152 GCF_040412425.1 Macrobrachium rosenbergii
TACTTCATACTGCAACGACGCAGTTTCTTCTCCCCCTCCTCTTCATTCTTCTTCTTCTTCTTCTTCTTCTTCTGTAGTTTGCTTGTGCAGTTTTTCCTTTAATTATTGATTGTATCAGGAAAGTTAGTATAATTGTCATATGCTTGACTGGTAATTTATTATGAAACATTAACTCAGCGTTTAATTTTTCAACAAGGAAGCAGCTAGAAAGGTTTTTCACTGTATTTATGAGGTATTTTCGTTATCTTTTTAATATAGGGTATGCTGTAACATCATTAATTTATTTGCTTCAATCATTATAAGTATTCTGTCAAAAGCCAACGGACAATCTACATGGCAGGTTCCTTAATACTTGAGAAATTATGAGTGAGGAGGTTGAAATGGCAATGTCATAGTTAATGTTCACGTCTTGAGCTTTGTGTAAACAAAAAATTTTTACTCTTTATCCCTAATTCAAGCTTCTTCCAGAGATGCTGGATACGATGTACTTAGAGAAACGAAGTTCTCTGGACATTAATAAGTAATAATTGATCCAGTATTACATTTTTTCTCCGGAAGGTTATAACACCAAATTCCGCATGCCGAAAGGTATGTATACATAGGATTATCTTGTTTCACATATTCTGTAAATAAATTCATCGTTTATCACAGGGGTTGATACATTTTAAATTTTATGATAGACTTTGGCATTTATCCATAAATCTGTACGAGACATGCTGTTAGGTCTTGTCAGTCCCCAGCTCATTAGGAAGTGATATGACTACTGGATAATGAAGAATACAAACAATACACCCATTGAATCGAATCCGGAAGTCGAGGGCCGAGTTTGCCGCTCGAAGAAATGATTTTTTGGCTATTTAGGGAGCGAAGGAGATGGGGGCCGGAGGAGTTAGCCGTTTTCAAGAGTACAAAGAGTGTTGGGGAAAACGCTAACAAAAGAAGGGAAGCGAACAGAGGCACAGCAAACTCATTCTCTAAAACCAACCGGAGAAGAAGGTAAGAGCTTCCACCTTCCCCCGTGGCACTCAGTCTCCAACCCCCAACATCTCGACCCCTTTCAGTATCCACACTATCCCTATGAGAGTTTCTCTCTCTCTCTCTCTCTCTCTCTCTCTCTCTCTCTCTCTCTCTCTCTCTCTCTCTCTCTCTGTTTCGTATTTCCTGTTTTTTTTATACCTACTTATATGGAAAATATTGTATGTGAAAATTCAAAGATTAGTTAGGGTGGTAAAGAATATAATCATAACCAATACTAAATCAGATCCTAGTTCAAGTATTATTCTTGAAGCATGCCTCATTCCGTAACCTTGATGTATGGGGCTGGGATTGTTCTCCAAGTGCCGTGCTAGCGTTAGAGTACGAAAAAACTCAAGAGGCAGAACTCTGGAGAGCTACATGAATTTTTTCTAATTCAAAGAACACAGTTATGATGTGACTTACACCACACTTACACATTGTGGTGTAAGTGTAGGACACATTGTGGTATAAGTGTAGGTGTAGGTGACATCATAATAATACTGTAGAAGACGGCATCTTCTCTGTTCATACTCATCAAAGTAGGCCTATATGGCAGCTTTCAGTAGGTTTTGAATCTGCTCAAGAGTGTGAAAAGCAAAAGGAGACACCACAGGTAGATGCTCATTATCATCATCACCATCCCGTCTGACAGTTCTCATCCCAGTCAGTCCGGCTCTTCCACCTTGTCAGGTACTCTGATGAGCCCAGCACTACAATTCTGCCAGGGCAAGGGTTGGGCGAAGGACATGTCTTGGCTAGTTACAGTAGGCTCCCATTCATAATCTTATCTAAGGAAATTCTGTCATTTCTCCTATGCTATCATTTTTCACTCTATCCTTCTTGACTTGTGATATTCTTCTTGAAACGTTATTCTCAAATTGGCAAAATCTTTTGGATACGATTTCATTGTCATACCATGATTCAAGTCCGTGTTGCAGTACCATTCGTGCTAGACTTATGACTTGATCTAAGAAAATTAGACTATAAAGCGAAGCATTGAACACTCATTCAGCGCTTAAGAGAGCGAAAAGGAGGAGGAGTCGACTTGGTTGGACAGTAAGATGGAAGAAAGGACGAGGGAATGGAGGTAAAGTAAAAGGCTAAAAAGTGGGTGTAGTTAGGGGCCAAAGGGATGCTGCAACGGACATATAGTAATGACTACAATGCATCTCGTGAGATCCACTGACGGTACTATAGTTGCCTGGTTTATAAATTCATATAGAAGCAAAATGTCACCTCTTAACGATTGCTGACAGTACTTTAATTGCTCAAGAGTTTGTAAAGTATTCTTACTTATTGTATACTAATGATACAGATTTTCTCAAATTACTGCATACATACAGTAATGATATTCTGCTTGTTGAAGGCTTTAATCTGTTTTATAAAGTTTCATTGTTATGTCTGTTTCTTTTTTGTACCCCCAAAGATGTGTTTGTAATACATGGAAATGCTTGGTATCTGGTCTTTCAATTTTCACCTTGTCGGTGGTTACTTACATTTATATTTGTCACAGTTTTGTACACAAACACACACATATATATGTATATATACATATGTGTATATATATATGTATATATTATAATGTATATATATATGTGTATATAATTTATATACATATATATATATATATATATATATATATATATATATATATATATATATATATATATATATAAAAGTTAAGTATATCTTAGTTTAACCAGACCACTGAGCTGATTAACAGCTCTCCTAGGGCTGGCCCGAAGGATTAGATTTTTATTTTTACGTGGCTAAGAACCAATTGGTTACCTAGCAATGGGACCTACAGCTTATTGTGGAATCCGAACCACATTATAGCAAGAAATTAATTTCTATCATCAGAAACAAATTCCTCTTGTTCTTCACTGGCCGGTCGGAGATTCGAACTCGCGACCAACAGAGTGGTAGCTGAGAACGGAACCCGCTCACCCAGCGAGAAACTATATAACCAGCACCTTTGGCTGTTACAATATTTGATAAAGATCGTATCTAGACCAGGCTTTTCATCACACTTTCCCGGGCCACAGTGGTTTTTTTAAACAAACTCAGAGCCTGATCAGCTGTAGCACAATTGGTGACAAATAAGGAGTACTCAAAGAGGAATAAACAAAACAATACATTAACCGAGCATAAGTATATTAAAGAAATAGACCTTGTAAAATAAACGGTCCCCAAAAATCTGAATTCTTAGTGGAGGAAGAAACTCATTCACTGACAATTCAAAAATACTACCTTCATTTCCCTAGCTAACTATCACTCCTCAAGAAGGGAAAGAAAGTAGGGAGAGGTAAGCATTAATCTCGTACAGTAGTACATAAACAGCCCTAGCACATGACAGTGAGAGAAAATAGAAAGAAGAGAACCTTAAACCTATTCTTACAATTTATACAAGATACCCAAAAAGCAAAAATTTACATTTATAATTGAAGATACTAAAACGATCAGTATATAAATATTCTGATGCTGATGTGAATGAAGCATTGAAGCAATAAAGATGTCCAAGTGGCACCAAGGAAAATACACTGGCAAGGTGACTACTGACGTCCATCAGTGACGTCTGAGGTCAATACAGTAGTAGTAGTACACCCTTACCAGGTGTAAAATTCAGAGAGAGACCTTTTATGACTCTGAAGGACAAACACAGGAGGAGATGCAGGCGTGGAGCTCCAATACCACACCCGCAGGTAGATCAGGTAAAGCAGGGATAGCAGTGGAGAACTCCAGGAGGCACAGGAGCATAACCTGCTGCATGGGTCCTAGATGAGGTAATCCTCTGAAGGAACAAGGATCATAGCAAACAGCAAGGCATCCCAAAAATTATTCAAAGCCATGATCTCTCTTTCCCAAAAGTACTGTAGGTCAAGGCATCCTTCCATTGCAAAAGAGCCAAGCACACTCCCAAACACTTGCCCAGAATGTACCCACAACATATGCAAGAACGAGATGAGTGAAGGACAGATGACCCATCGAACGATTAAAACATGAAAAGATAAGAAAATGGGCAAGGTACCACTTAACCCTTAATGGATGGGCATAACTTGAGTATCTATAACAGGTTTTGAGTGATGGACGGGCTAACTCATATGAGTATTAATATTATTCGCCATACGACCTGGATGAATTTAGCAGGAAAGATGTTCTTAGCACTTCGATGGTCGATGAATGACTTATGGCAACTATTTAGCTCAGCACAGGACAGAGGTGGGGATTAGTCTGCCTTGAGACTTGATGGGCAAACGTATTGCCCCTCTCTATCCCATGACGTCTTTTTATTTATTTGCTCATAAGTATACCCAGGGATTGTGGTTGGTTTTAGTTCTTATCTTTTATGATAGTATGTCAGCTATAATTGTGATTTTGCTAAGAAATATTAGAAAAAACATGTATACCTCACAAAAAGTTACTGCATCTCCCCATCTCAGTAAATCTCGTAAATATTTTATAACGAATAGCCTATACTCAGAATTTGTTACTGATTTGAGTACTTATCTGTTACGATAGCGTGTGAGATGTAATTATAATCTTACAAAATAAAATTTAAAAATTATTAGAAAAAACGTGTATAACTTGGTAAAATTAGCATATTTTTATGAGTGTCTTGTATAAGAGGCCCTCACAGGGTTGTAAATAGTCACTTTCAACTTCCCGTGGAAGGTAGGGAAAAATTTTTAGAATTTTTTTCTTACACCGCATGCATTTGCATACCTTCCTCTTTCCATTGATGTGTTTTTTTTTCTTAAACTGGCCAACCTTAAAGTTTCTCTGGTCTGGGGGTGTGTTTAATATGTATTTAGCCTGTCCCTTAAAAGTTAAACACAGAAAACCTGTGGTGGGGGAAAAAGACCTTAATTCAGCTTTTTGTGACCAAGCAAAACAAAACAGAAACTACATTAAAAGAACACAAATAATTTACATGCAAATTATTACAATATATATATATATATATATATATATATATATATATATATATATATATATATATATATATGCACACACACACGTGTATGTATAAATACAGTATGCATATAAATATATATAAAATATATAAAATTAATCTCTCTATTATCCAGATGAACTCTACCCAACATTGTCATTATTATCCAGACACAACTGAACCCCATTATACCAAAGCTATATTTATATTATATATATATATATATATATATATATATATATATATATATATATATATATATATTCCAAAAACTGAAAAAAACTGGTCCTTGATGGTTGGCAACACTGCATGGGTCTAAGGAAATGTTGGTAACACCAGTTACATCAATAAACAGACTGAGAAAGGGTTAGGGGGTGTGGTAGGCCAGGAAAAATTTCCATGGGGGCGGAGGAGGGAATGTGGTCGGAAGGCTGGGCACTATGGGAGGGGAGCAGCGGTAAGGCTGCAAGAAGATTCACACAGAGCGAGGGTTGTTCTGGAAGGTGGGTGGCCACGGAAGGAGTTTCACTGTCTGGGAGAGGGTAAGAATGCAGTGTGGGATGGGTGGAGATATGTAGCCAAGAATTTGGCTTTGTTGGAGCTTTTTTTGTTTCATGTTTTTTTTATGTTTACGGTTTTTCCACATTTTATTAAAGGGTATTAAATTACTGTACTGTAACTTGTAAGGAAATAATTAAGCATGATGCAGAGAGAGAGAGAGAGAGAGAGAGAGAGAGAGAGAGAGAGAGAGAGAGAGAGAAACAGCTCATACCATGTAAGATAAAGTCTGTGACACACACAAACACATTCCTCTCCTTTTTTAAAATTTTTATTTAACACCTCATTTTTATTTTTGCTTTATCTCATTTTTTATTTTTGTGTGTTTTGTCATAATTTTACTGTGAAGATGGAAAAACAATAAAATTTACAAGCCAAAGGAGACAGAGAAACGCATTCGATATCCTGGTGTGTTCATGTTTAGTTATACACACTGGCACACTCCTTCGGTTGAGGGAAGTGAGACCAGTTATGAATAGCTCTGCGTGTTGCCAACATCTGTGAAAAATTCATGACGAACATTTTGTATAAATACTTTTAAATTACTTGCACTGTGAATGTGAACATTATATTTGAGGTGACATATAATATCACCAGTGATAAAATATCCTCTTGTGTATGTTATGATACGTGTAATAATCATATTAAAGTCAACAAACAAAGACAACAGCTACGCGGTGATCTTAACATTAAAGCTTCATTATGAAGGGAAATGAAAAATCATTAATTCCAGTAAAACAGAAAATGATTAGCATAATTACATTTTAGTAGTGTTCTTAAAATGAATTTGCTTTGAGAAATGTCATATGTACTAAAGATGTAAACACAGGGTGTTTGACACACACAAACACAGTTTCCACGATAAGGCAAAATGAGAAATCAGTGATCATAATAAAACAGAAGATTAATGATAACTTTTTAAATAATGTTCTTAAAAATAACACACGGAAAGAGCCCAGTCTACGGCGCAATATGAATGATGCAATACTTGGCGTAATTCACGGTGAGGAAACACTATGAATGAAAAAGTCAAATTTAACAAATTATGACTAAAACATAATAATCATCCGATCTCACATATCATTCGACCCTTAAAATTTTGTCCCAAAACATATATCGTGTATCAGGCCATCAACTTTTCCTGTGTAATCTCTTCCTCAGGTTAAATAAGTAAAAGTAAAAAATCAAACCAGGCCATACTTATTGAGCGAATTTCATTTCTGGTAGATTTCAGTGTACTGTGCTTGTGTATTATACTAGTCTAGGCTTTCAGACAAGCTTTCCAAACTTGTGGCTTATGTAACGATTCATAAACATCTCTTATAATTAACAACCACTTACCAAAAAACTGGCATAAACAACATCGAATATGAACATAAACAACCGAAATGAGAAACAGCTGAGGAATTTTAGTTTATCATACGTTAGTTTAACTTTGTATTCCTGTTTTAGATTTGTTTTATGTACGAATCTAAAACAGTAATAATCCGTGTCTTTTAGCAATTAAAGAATGATTTTCCTAATTATTTCCACAGTAGGCCTCACTCAGCTGATTTTTAGAACTTCAGCGTTAACCTAGCCCACTTAAATGCACTTGGTGAATTAACAAGTTTTTGTATACTATGATGATGATATAAGTTGATAATAATACAGCATACATCGATTCAGTAAGTAAAATAACAGTTTCATTACCATTACCTTTATCTTAAATACAACTGTAAGAGACTATTTGAACTATGCAAATGGAAACTGTAAGTGTAACACCCAGCCTACACATACTCATACACATTTTGTATCTCCTGTATGGTAATACATTACGGTAACAACTGATAAAAGAGTTACTGTATAAAAATACAGTAATGGTGATAAAACCATGGTAGGCTGTAGGTGAATTGTGCGTTGTTTACAAGAGAGAGAAAAAAGAATGGGTTCTCCCCTATTATTTTTATTTATACCGTATATTTTGGTACAAAGGTAGATAATTGCCTTATGCACAAAGTGTTCTCATTTTAAAGTGTGAGTGTTGTTGTTTATAAGCACATTGAGTGTTTATAGTTATGCGGTGTGACAAGAGAGGGGAAGTAAGGGTACGAAGTTGATGTTTTTTACCCATAGAGTTTTTTTTACTTGCCTTTATCCAGATTTCGCCCTTATCCAACAGGTGCCTTGGCTCTATTAATCGAGATGAGCGAAAGGTTACTTATATGTAAAAGTAATCTTTGGATTATCAGGACTGATAGAGTCAAGGCCCTGTTGGATAAGGGCAAGTAAAAATCTCTATAGATGTAAAACAGCAACTCCGTATATTTATTTCTCCTACTTTGTCAACACCGCATAACTAAAAACTGAAGTAAAGACAAGCAGACCGAAAGACAAAACACATTAATATAGTTTCATAACATACTGAGAGGAACATTCCATTTAATCATGCATTGCATTTACTTTCATAGATCAAAACTCAGATTTTTTTTATTTATGACAACAGCGTAATTTGTCGAAAGTGCTGTGAATTCTTCTTCATAGTTTCACTTCTGAATTTTAGCCTAAAATGTACCTCATATTAAGAATATAGAAATGTAAAATCTTAGGAACAGTGTGCGTATAAGCATGAAGAAATGTTTAGTTTCACACCAACAGCGGACAGTGGTGTATCTCTCTCTCTCTCTCTCTCTCTCTCTCTCTCTCTCTCTCTCTCTCCGCTTCAGAAGACAAGAGTCTTTACTCTCCCACGTCAGTATATTTTCCCGCACTCGTATATAGAGGAACTCCTTTTTCCGCTTGATTTGTTTTAGGGATTACAGCGTTGCTGAAATTCCCTATTCAATCTTTTCTCTCGCCTAAGCCGCTCAGGTACAGCTGTTCCCTCTTCTCAGAAAAGAGAAAGAAAACGGAAGTTGAAGGGGATGCTAAGAAAAGCAGATGGAAGGGAACGATAACGGAATAATGCTCGCAGAAGACCCCAGTCAATTTGTAAAACGTTGATGGAAGACGCCTGTTTCCCCAAATAACGACTGTCCGAGGAAGGATGAAAGAGTGCTTAGAATGATACCGTGCATATGAAAGAAATATGAACGTTGGCAAGCTTGGCAACTAAAATAAAATAGTGATGAAAAGGAACCATTACGATGTAGCCTACATACTTGACAGACTACATGATTGCAATGACGAGCGACACAGATTCAGAAGAGGATGAAAGCGAAGATGTGATTTTATATTGTACGAGTATAAACTGACGGAATGAAAACATATTTGAAAAGGAGTTAAGAAAGAGAAAATAACGGAAATAAAGCTCATAATAAGGAAACATTCTTATCCAGTATCAAGAGAGCTCAGAGAGTGAGTGAATGATTGAGGATCGCTTCCTCTTAAATAATGAATTTAAAAGAACAAGCGAATTATTCACTGTCTTCATAGGAATCGATGAATACTCTAGGGCCAAAATTTCTAGGGCAAAAATTTAAATGACTGCTATAATCACAGACGTAAAGTACCAGAATATATGTATGTATGTAAATATGAAATTTTTATCACACCGTTATATACATACAATCATGAAGCTACAAATGTTGTTTAATATCAAATTCACGCTACTTCGGGAATTTCCCCTTCGGTGATAATTCCCTATCGGGGAAATTCCCGAAGTAGCGTGAATTTAATATTAAACAACATTTGTAGCTTCATGATTGTATGTAAATATGTATACACACCCATCAACCCCCACATACATACATACATACATATATATATATATATATATATATATATATATATATATATATATATATATATATATATATATATATATGTCTACCTATTCCTTATTCGACTCCGCTTTCCACGGAATTCTTCTCTATATTGCATCTATATATATATATATATATATATATATATATATATATATATATATATATATATATATATATGTGTGTGTGTGTGTGTGGGGGTGTTAAACGTTATGCTTAATACTTTCCATTGAATATCTGTGAAGAAAACGTCGTCGACACTTAATATCTGGAAAAAACTAATAAGTCCCAGAGACTGAATGAAGACACTGAAACAACAAATTGCCAGAAAAGTGGCAGGAAATGAAAATGATGAAGTTAAGAGCAACGATTTTTAACCAGTCTAAGAGGATGCCAAGAAAGCAGCTTCTGCATTACCAAGATGAAAGAGGTTTTGCACTTCAGTTGTGAAATCCTGGCAAGAGCATGAAAGCGGAACTTCAGAGGACAAGAGGCAATGCTCATCCCAATCACAATTATTTTTATATCACACACGACAAAGATTGTGTGAAAATCTGTTCAGCTATGCGGATAGAAGGCGATGCAAATCATTTATGGCGAAAATACATTTTTTATGATGCCTTCCTCGTCGTTTCAGTAGCCGCAGTCACTAATGCAGAGGTCAGAATACTTTTAAATTCTGCTTTAGTCCATTTCCTAAATTTCTGCATTTTTTTGGCACCTATGATCCCTGATATCGTGACGCCAGTTGGATGAAACCATTCAGCCAAACGTCTAAGTCTGATGTACAGCCATCCCACGTAGGTAGTGTCCTTCATTCTCATTTCCGGCAATAGATTTTCTCATGAATGATGCCAATATCGGTATCCATATCAAGAAGCACTTCAGTTGAGGTGATCTTTTGAGGTTCAGGTTCACGTGATTGCATGCAAGTGTTTAGTAATGTTGATTAATGGTACTGATAAGAATTTATATAAATACTGTCAGGTTAAATTGAAGTCAACAGATTCCTGCAACTGGATAGAGATTTCAGCAGTTAATGGCGAATAACTTTTTTATATGTGTGAAATAAAATGTTTATGAAATTTTATCAATCATATGTAATAGGACGCCGCTCTCTCTCTCTCTCTCTCTCTCTCTCTCTCTCTCTCTCTCTCTCTCTCTCTCTCTCTCTCTCATGGCATTCGAAGACATCGCAGAGAGCACTATGAAGAAAATTATGACATCGAATATAGTAGGCAGGCCTCTTTGGAATTAGTACTTTTGTTATTTAACTTCCTTTATTTGAATGTAATGATAACTACTACGCACGAATAAGTCAGTAAAAAATTATAGCTCTTTCAGAAAAATATTCCTCACCAATATCTACATAGAGACGCGTAATGACTATAGAATCAAGGGACATGTTTTCAAATGAAAAGAGTTTGCTAGATAGAGTTTTATTATTTCATTCATTAACTAGGTAAAGGGCTGGGAAAAAGGAAGTAAAGGTTTATAATGTCAGATCTTGCATATGTTGGACTATATTATGTATCCGTTTTCTATCCTCGCTGCATGTTGTGGATCATCAAAGATGGAACCACAGAAAACGGGTACATGATTTAGGAGGAATAGTTACGAATGTCCGATCAATTGTACACAAAGAGGCTAAGGTATACAACCTTACCCTAAGGTTTTCCCTTAACTTTGATGTCAGTTGTGAAAGATGAGTAACCTAGGACAGTTGTTACCAATCACTGATCCGCAATATTTTCATCTCATAACATTTTATTAAGCTTAGCACTGACATTGATTCCCGTAGCACTTTGGGCATTGTTTTGCTTTAACAGTGTCAATAAATTGATTAAAACCCACTCGAGAGCTAATGTGAGAATCAATAAGACTGGTGCCTGTTCTTGCGTGCAGACCTCACATCGCCATGATCTCGTAGGTTATTTATTGACTTTGAACTCTCCAGTGAATCTACCGCGTGACCAAATCGTAAGAATAAGGTATTTTTGCTGGAACACTGCTGATGCCGTTATGTAGCTGGTAAGGTCGTATTTGCGTATCAAATTTTGTGAAAATTTTGGTCATACTCAGACAGCCGATGAAACAATAGACGTTATGCATTATTTTGTCACGTTGCACCAGTCAATCAAGATAAATTTATCATTTCAGTGATTAGAGAAGAAACGATAACCGCGATAACCAAAAACTTCAGATTGTGAGGATCGTTTGAACTCGATGCTAGCCCTACTGCGACAGTAATTGCAGCGCTATAACTTGGGAACTTTGGCACATAGGAGTTTCATTTTTGGCAAGCGACTTGCCCCACTCGGAACGCTAAGGCCTTTGAATTTAAAGGTAATTCTACTGCCACTGCCGCAGCAGCGCTGGATGAGAATGCGGGCACCTTTTTTTCTGAGTAAAAAAAAAAAATCTTTTATCTTACGATGCTTCTTTCTTTAGTTCCATGCGTCCGGTGCCTCCGTGATTAAGGTTTCAACTCTTTTACTAGATATAAATTTTTCCTCAATACTAATCCATTAATATTCATCTGAAGGAGATTTTGTCTCGTAAGGATTGAACTGACGTGTTTTCACTTAGTTGCTTCTTGAAACCGCAATCTGATTAAAATGGAGCGTCAGGTAGCACTTGACGTTATTTGGAGTCGTTTCCTGAAAAAAGTATTATTAGTTCGATTAGTCACAGAGTGAAATAAACATTGACCCCTGTATGCGTTATGTTCTTACAAATGTTTATGCGTATTCCCATATTTTCATCAAATAATCGCCCCCCTTAAGGTGTAGACTCACGAAAGTAGAAATGGGAAGTGAAAACTGTACAAAAATGCAATTGCTTATTTCTGACAGATTACGCTTTTTTTTTATTTTTTTATTTTTTTTTTAGCTCGCTTACACTAGTACAGAATAGTTTTAAGTAGTACTTTCAGCGTCCACATCCTCCCTGTATGATAAGTTTATTAAAGGTAAGACGTTTCTTTCTCATTTTTAACTCAGTAATTCAATAATTCATGCCTTCTGCCACCCAACTTCACTATTTGTCCCAGCAGCGCAAACCCAGGGTAAGGAGCCCTTGAGATGTGAACCCAGGGCCAGTGTTCTTAGTGCTTAATAAAGTAAGGTCTGGCTCGAAAGATTAAAATTTCATTGCTTTACTGATTCTGAAGTTTTAGTTATATATTCCTAATATTATAATAAAGTACACTTTCTATAGGTACCGGTATTTTTGTCCCTGGTTTGTAAACCCGAGGGCAGCACACTGAAATGATAAGGTCCAAGTTCTGATGATGGAATTTCATTTTGTTACTGTATCTTTTACAGATGTAGTTTAGATAGTGAAACATAAGTTCAGTGTTAAGAAGTGGAACTTTTGATGCTTTCCGTTTCTTTTCAAGTTTTAGTTTAACAATCGTTTATCAAAGGTTACAACTACTACTACCTACCCTTCATTTGTCCCCGGGTTAAGAGCTGAGGGGAAGGACTCTCAGTGCATGAAGAAATGATTAAGTCCTCGTCAGTGTCTTCCAGGTTTTTACAGAATTTGTTTTGACACTTGTAATGTTATCACAGGGTACAACTTCCTCTACTGACCTGCATCATTTGTTCTTGGGATACGAATCCAGGGGCACGGTTCTAAGGGCAGATTGAAAAGAGAAGGTCACTTTTAAAGTGATGAAATTTCAAAGTGTTATGGTTACTTTTCGAAATGGAAGTGTTAAAAGTATAGCCATGTTATGTATGAAATGAAGGTTTAAATGAATAGATTAAGAGACATGTCATTTCACTCCATCCTGTGTGGGTGAGATGAGGTCATTAACGTCAACAAAAGTCACATGGTTAGGAACAGCCTTTTAGTATTTCAGATGGAATATTTCTTTCTGCAGAATTTAAAAACGGTCATTTAAAACACGGTCCCCCGGTAGTGTTGGGTCATCGAGGCCAAAAATGGAGATGTTTAAGAACTTTCCGTGTAGGCTAGCGTAAGGTGGCATTTTCCTCCATAAGAATGTCATTGCATAACCATGTTTCTGTGTTGATATGGCGAAGAGCAAAATGGGATTAAAATTTTCTAAGTAAGAATGACTTCTTTCGTTTCCTTTAAAACAAGAACCTGGTTGTTTAAGAACAGTAAAATGTCCATTATTATTCTAACGTCATTCATCCTACTTAATTTTCAGTTTCTGTATAACTGCTCCTGCCATTCATCTTTTAATTAGTACTCTATTATTATCATCAAATAGGTTTACTTAAGGTAGCTAGGACAGCTCATAATGAATGAGCACGTTGTTGACTTTTCCCTGCACGCTTGTCATTGCAGGTAGCGACCACCGTCAGCTGCGTGCCAGACAACCTATTCTATCACCAACACAATTTAAGCTTAAGCTAATCGGCGTTAGCTTTCATTCGTTAGAAGACATTAATTTTCTTTTCATTTTATAAAGAAGTGATAAGGTGTAGTTGTGGATGCAATGGGTATACAGAAATGGGTAATAAATCTGCCCGGACAGAAGCTACAATATATAGGCTCACTCTTGAGCACTCCTGCTTAACTTGTCAGTGAAAGAGGGTGATCATCTACTGTAGGCCAATTGGTCTTTGACAACTACCGGCCTCCAGAGATCGTGCACAAGCGTTTGCATTAAAGGCTTCAGTTTGATGGTCACTGGTCCGACATTTCAGGTTGATGGAAACAGAATTCTTGGAATGTTGGTGAAGGAAATAAATCTATAACTAGATATATTGAAGTTTATAGTGGCCATCTTATTCCTGTTAAAAATTCGACATTCGATAAGCGACAATGCCATAATATATATATATATATATATATATATATATATATATATATATATATATATATATATATATATATATATATATATATATATATATATATATATATATATATATATATATATATATATATATATATATATATATATATATATATATATATATATATATAGACAGATAGATAGATAGATGCAGCCCAACTTGAGGATCTTCCGCTATCCAGTGCGTGAGCCAATTGGGCATTCATATACAAGTTGATCTGAGGGGGACGCCTTATAATTTCAAATTAGTATCCTGACAACATTGAGTTACGGGATTAATTAAACCTAAAAAATATAGGGCTAAATTGCAGGTCACAAAATTCACGATGGTACCTATAGTGAAAGTTAAAGCGCACCAAAAACATCAAGTATATTGGTCAAGATTTGACACCAACTCCATCTCGAGTCTTCGTCTTTTTATGATTTTGATACATATGTGTGCCTCATTACGCATGGAAGTATTTGCTGAGAGTCCTGTTTATCGGATCATGTTCTTTGACACTTTAAGGCCCTGTCGAGTCCATACGTCAACCACGTAATAGTCTGGCATCTGATATCTCCGTCAACAACCAACACTGCGAGACTTTATTCTCTTCATAAAGACTTTTCCAAGCTCCTTGATCGCGATGACATACCTGGGGGAGACATTTTGAAATCCAACCGCCTTCGCAGCGTGAAGTTGTTCTTGTTTCACTGAATTCACTGAATGGTTTTCAGAGATTTTGTCGTAATGCTTTTTTTTTTTTTTTTTTGTGAGATCACCTATCGCTTCTTGGGATTTGTGCCGTGCATGGGACATTAGGTTTTTCTGTTGTTAACTATCTAGGGAACGGAAATTGCTTGATACTATCTATTAATAAAAGACCTGATAGTTTATGGGTTTTTAGGCGGTACATTTTCTTAAGGTACATTCTATGTTTTCCCACGCTGATTTTTTCAGTGAAGAGTCTTTTATGAATGAGTTACGTTACGTAGGAAACCTAAATCCGTCGGTGGGTTCTATTTTTGTCCGTCTGTTTTGTAATTGTATTGCTTTCGTTATAAATCTGCCCGGGATTGTACCTGTTTGAATCTCTGTAACTTTTAGTTTGTATGCATTTTTTCAAATAAAGCGTTATATGTGAATGGAATGAAAAAATATTGTGGAATATTATACCGCAGTGCCGTCTGACCGCTAATGGTGCTTATTAACATTTATTGGATTAATTGATTTACAGTAACTAATAATGGTAGTCTGATGAAAAAGTTGTCAGAAAGAGAAGAGAAGGTTTAGATTGGATGAATGATAGAAACTTGACAGACTTAAAGTATGCGGACGATGGTATTTTAATCAACAAAACACCACAGCGCGCTCGAGCCATACTTCGGGTTCTGCCTCAGTCCACTTCGGCATAATCGAATGAACTGTAGAGTGCATTATATATCCAGAGAGATGGAATCCAATGAAGCCAAGAAAATCTGAAGTACTCTAGACAGAGTGTGCATGAAGGGATGGAGAAAAAACGCATTAGGCGGAAATTTCAAATATTTAGGAACAATGGTATTTTGTGCAGGTTCTCCGGAATTAGAATTTAATGAAAAAGTAGTGAACAACCTTGATAAGATATGTAAATCAAATATATTGAAACTGCATATGAAAGTAAAATTATACATAAGTTTAGTGTGACCTTTATATTATATATATACTATATATATGTATATATATATATATATATATATATATATATATATATATATATATATATATATATATATAAAGAAAAAAAGAAAAATGCCTTCGTGGCATTTGCCTTTATTTATACATTCATCACGTTCCATATATTCATGATTCAGTTATACACATATATATACATATACAGTATATAATAGTCATGAAGCTTGGCATGAAAATAAGGTTATAAGTAAAAGATTGAGTCAACTATAGAATAAAGCTTTACGAAGAATGTTAGGAGTCAGACTACTGGATAGAGTTAGAAATGATACTTTATGTAGAAGAGATGATGATGATGCTAAGGGAGCTGGATACGACCTGGACATGTGATTCGCACAACACGAGGGAGAGTAGTATAGGTCACAGAGCCAGCTGGGCTGTTGCGGCTGTTGGAAGACAAAGACTAGGGGAAAAACGTAAGTGGCTGAATTTCACAGAGGCTATTGCGCCCCATGGCGAAATGATGATGATGACGATCATGATAATGGTAGATCTGTGGCCGTCGGACCGGAGCTTGAATATGCCAGCACTTCATTCATTTAAGTACAAAGATTTTACTTTCGTAGATAGATGGTGATTTTTTCGACCAAGTTCACGTTTAGGTCATTCACAGTTGATTGTTCTCTCTTTCGAAAATGGAATTTGCGGAAGGTATTTCAAAGGAGGACTGTGTATATAGCATTTTTTTTCTAAGGGACATCTCTGAATTTGTCTAAGTACCAAGAGAAGCAAGATTAACGGAAGCTTTATACCTCATTCTTACGAAGAGAGAAAATCTGAAAAAGCTAAAATGGAGGCAACTGTGGATGGAAATTTCAGTATCTTGCAAAGTTTACATTTCCTTTAAGATGTAGAGATGGTAGGTGGTATGGCATGAAAATCTTTATACCTCCAAAAAATAACATGGAATTATTAATGGTTACAGATAAGTTGAAAACAAAGAGCTGAACATTGTTCAGATTTTTATATTCACATGGTGTCATATCTTCTGAAAAGCAGCAAAGAGACCCTTAGGGCTGGTGGGAGATAAAACGCCACGCAACTGTGATATATCTTTAATATATATATATATATATATATATATATATATATATATATATATATATATATATATATAAAGAAAATTGGCAATTTCGTTCTTATATGTGGCAGCGAACAGCAACGCTCATATATGGACTGTTTTTTAAAACTGGAGTCGCAGCGACTATGGTCGTTGATTCCAACTCGCACGTTGGATTTCCATCCTTGCACTTACGTTCATTTTACTTTCTATTCTTGACTGTTTGGAACGCGTGAATGTCCCCCCCCACCCCTCGCACTTTCGCTTACTGTACGTACCTTCGGTTAATTCTTCAGAAATCACAAACTTTCAACCAGAATGATTTATTATTCAGTTTCGTTATTATTTGCTGAATTTGTATGAAAACATTTTGTGTAATCGTTTGCATTAAGAATGATCGATATTTGAAAATGGATGAATCATCGTAATTACTTGTTTATTAAATACATGTATTACAGACAAATGAAAAGTATGCTCTGGAATTTGTAATTGAGCACAAGAGTGCCACTAATGTGTCTCTAGATCTATTATCCGGACTGTTATATTGAAGTTCCCAGTCACGGATTTTATTTATTTTAGACTTAAACAAGTTTTGAGTCACATTAGCTCCAGAGGAAAATTAACGAGGATATTTCAACAGAAGATAGAGAAAATTCTACAACCCTTAAGAGTAAAGATGAGTTTGTAAAATTCAGAATGATAAGATACACTTCGGAAGGAAATCGTGCAAGTGTTATTACAACATTCACGCTAATGTATTCCAGCCTACTGGGAGACGGGATTTGTCGTGATCATCACAATTCGAGGTAAATCCCATTCTGACTAGAGTCTGGAGTGAAGTTGCATTAAAGCGCGCAGCACCGAGATTACCGGCGAATCTTGCTTGTGAAGAACGATTAAGACGGATATATATTCTCTGCGCAGCCGTTAAAGAAGCCAATAACATGGATTGCCAGGACACGATTCGGGAAATGCATGATGGCTAGATTTCGGTTTTACTCTCCGTTTTCAGTGTTTGTCATTGCTGCTCTTGAATTAACCGCGGAATATTTGGTGCGGTTACATTTACTTGAACATTGCAGAAATTGTCTGAGAAATTTCATGGCTTAATCTAATAAAATGAAAAGCTACCGTAGATTAATATTCCATTAAAGAGGAACTGGATGTCTAGCACACTTTTAGTCAGCCTAACTTCTGGCTCATAATAAGGTGATTGAATCTCCATCAGATGAGCAGCAAACGCAGGTTTTCAGCTATACTTTTCCGAATAAAAAGAAATGGCTTTTTTAAAGAAATGAGAAGACTCGGAGGCTTTTCTGTCCCAACATGTTGAAAAGTTCTTTTTTTTTTTATTAGCATTAAAGCTTGGGCCTTCCCCAATTTCAGTGATCAAAATCGAAATCAGTTTTTCAGTACATTAAAAATAAATTTGTGCCCTCTTAATGTTTACGCTCTAATGAAAGTGGAGTCTCATGTGATAGCTTTTCATTAGATGTTCTCGCTTCTGTTGCGTCAACAGCTGAATGGGAAGGTCGTTTCCTTTCGTATTACTCGTCGTGGAGTTTCAAGAAAATAATAATAATAATAATAATAATATCATCATCATAGTATTATTATTATTATTTATGTTGTTGTTGTATAGAACCAGCAACTAAGTAGTCTCTCTGCTTGAGTTTCCAAAAGATTTGTAAGTCCAGCATCCAATTTTGGAAAAGGAAAGTAGGGTTCTTTCGATGAGCAGTACAATTTTTTGGTCTTGGAGTCTTCTGGTTTATTGAAGGTAATTGAATATCCAGTTGGTTATAAACATAGTCTTCCCAAATATCATTGTATGAAAAGGAAAATATCTTTGCAATTGTTTGAGAGAACACTGACCACGGAATTTTTGCCGATGAAGCTGATGTTTAAAGGTTAAAAAAGCTACAGTACGTTCGCTGTTCGTATTTCGGTTCGTGAGAGAGGTTCTGCTAAACTTAGCGCAGCTGAACTTTGAGATTGTCGATTATTCAACAATGGTACAGTATACGAAAAAAAACATCTGACTAAAGTTTTCGTTGTGGACGATATTTATGGCTATGCTTCTAGTTTTTCATAATTCAGATTCAGGAAACAAACATTTCAGGGACAATAAAATTTTTATTGAAATCACTCATTTTCAGAGAATGCACACTTCAGGTAAACTAACATTTTTATGAGAAAGATGGAATTCCATGTCGTCGCATTCATGGTTCTAAAATGATAGTGTGAATGACGGAAAACTAAGGTCCTCAAGATAACCCTTGAACTTCAGAGTAGCATTTCCTATCAAGACATCAAAACAAAAGGCAAGAGAGTACTTGTACTGTATATATTCCAAGCCTGCTGAAGGCGCTCCTGTTACTTTTCGGCCGTAGTTTCGTTGCATTGTTAAAAGCCTGACATCAAAGGTGTACGGCTCCTCTGGTTCCTTTGCGTGGTTCAGAGGTTCTCCCATTTTATTTTGACCCTAGCCGGAAGGAAATCTTTCTCGTGCGTGTGTGTATGAAGTTTATTGTTGCTGTTGTTATAGCTACCATTCGTGTTGAGCCTGTGGATAAAAACTATATTTTAAAAACTTAGTCTACAAGTGATTTATTATATTAATGTATGCAAAAACATTCGTTTTCGAAAATCAATTTCATAATGCAAAAAGATAAATTTTGCTTGTTGCTTATTTTCTTTGCGCATTTAAATCCTATCTTTCTTACACCCACACACACACACACACACACACACACCTATATGAAAATAAAAAAGGCCCATAAAACACTGTATGAACACACAACCATATATATATTTTTATATATGTATATATATGTATATATATATATTGTATATGTAAATTTATATATATAATATATATATATATATATATATATATATATATATATATATATATATATATATATATATATATATATATATCAATCAGGCTACAGCCTACCCCACCATAAATCCAAGTCCTTCAAAAGGAGGCATCGTTTACCCCCATATAATAATGGAAAAAAATGCACATTAAAAACATAATATATATATAAATAATACATATATATATATATATATATATATATATATATATATATATATATATATATATATATATATGTGTGTGTGTGTGTGTGTGTGTGTGTGTGTGTGTGTGTGTGTGTGTGTGTGTGTGTCACAATAACTCTGAAACACATTGAGCAGTCTCAACCAAACTTGGTATACATATGACTTACTATGTAGAAATCAGCACTGTGGGGTTAAGACATCACTAGCACCAAAGGGCATCGGTGGAGGGCGAGGAAGGCTTCCCTGCCCGTGAAAACGGGGCTGGTTATGCCCGTAGACTTAGTAACTTTCCGAATTTATTATTCCTAATTTCGGTACACATATGACTTACTATCTGGAAAAGAATACTGTGGGGGTAAGACATCAATTGCACCAAAGGGGGTGGGGATTGGGTAGGGTGTGACAGAGAGAGAGAGAGAGAGAGAGAGAGAGAGAGAGAGAGAGAGAGAGGGACGTTAGGAGAAGAAAGGGGAAAGAGACAGGGAGAGTTGGAGATATATATATATATATATATATATATATATATATATATATATATATATATATATATATATATATATATATAGAGAGAGAGAGAGAGAGAGAGAGAGGAAAGGCAGTGAGAGAGAGCGAGTAGAGGGTGTTAGGGAGAAGAAAGAGGAAAGAGACAGGGAGGGTTGGAGAGAGAAAGAGAGAGGGGGAGGGAGTGAGAGGGAGTAAGGAGAGAATGAGAGAGAGGGAGAGTTGAGGGGTGTTCGGGAGGGCAGAGGAAGAAGTGAGAGAGAGAGGGGGCGGGGTTAGAGGGGTGTTAGGGAGGAGAAAGCGGGGAAAGTGAGAGAGAGTCTATCGGTTGTCATTCAGAGTTATGCCGGGCAAGTGCCGGGTTGGTAGAGGTGTTAAGAGGGCATTGTGGCTATTACAATTATATATGTACACACACACATATATATATACACATATATATACAGTATATATATATAAATTTCTGACCCACATCAGGATCGAACCCAGGTCTTTCATTTGAAAGGCAAGGGCGCTGCCCACTAGACTATACAAGTCATAAAAGAAATTGGAACCTGAGGGCAACTGCACACAAGGAATTACCTGGGCAAGCTAACTGCTTGCATACCAGCGTGTTTTCCCCAACTTCCCGACTCAGCTGGTTATCTTGCCCAGGTAATTCCTTGGGTGCAATGGCAGTCAGGTTCCAACTTTTTTATGACTTGTATGGCCTAGTGGGCAACGCCCTTGCATTTCAATCGAAAGACCTGGGTTCGATCCTGATTTGAGTCAGAAATTTATTTCTGTTCCACACGTGATTATGTGTTGATTATTTCTATATATATATATATATATATATATATATATATATATATATATATATATATATATATATATATATATATATATATATATATATGTGTGTGTGTGTGTGTGTGTGTGTATAATTGTAATAGCCACGATGCCCTCTTAACTTCTCGAATTCTTCGCGCTTTTTTTCGATAAAAAATTCGTGAAGTTAAGAGGGCATTGTGGCTATTACAATTACATATGTATCTGGTAAAAAGTGACCAGTAGATTCTACATATATTTTTCAGCCTAAAGAGCAATAAGAATCGATTGTCCACTTGGCTACGATGGTGAGGATGGGTCTCTATATACGAGATGCAATAGACTTTTGTCCTTCTCGTGGTCAGGTCGAAAATGGTACCTCGTTCTGATTAGGGGACCCGGGTTCGTTTCCCACTACCGGACATCATAATTTCTTCATATTTCTTGCACTTGGATCTTATGGCTTTGTAGTGACAAGCGTATCCAAAAAAGCGCGAAGAATTCGAGTAGTTAAGAGGAAACTGTGGCTATTACTATGACATATGTATCTGGTAAAAAGTGACCAGTAGATTCTACACACATATATATGTATGTATGTATATATATATATATATATATATATATATATATATATATATATATATATATATATATATATATATATATATATATATATAGAGAGAGAGAGAGAGAGAGAGAGAGAGAGAGAGAGAGAGAGAGAGAGATTGAAAATAAACCGTACAGAACAGCAATTTATACAATAAACAAATGTTTTCATATTTGAATGAATTCACAAGCAGGTTTTCACTCTTCCCGTCTGTAGAATTTTTATAGCAAATCCGTTTTATTTCTTTTATTTATCCTAAGTGAGACTACTATATCAAGTGATTTCCATTTCGTAAAAACTCAGACACCTCCTTTTTCTCATTATGTTAATTTTCTATAGGTAGTTTTGGCAGTTGTTCCATGAAACTAGTAAATCATCCTTAATTTGCTTTGTTCAGATTGGTCGGTTCATTGACTTTTTCTGATACTACTTTGGCTTGTTATCTACATGGTGTTAGTACTAAACATGGCGGAAGCTCCTTGGGACGCCGTGTTTAGTACTAGCCCCTCGGGGATCAAAATATTATAAAACAATTCACAATTTGTCTTCCTGATGTAGAAATGGGTGCATATAATATTTTAGCCATGGGGTCTAGTACTAAACACGGCGTCCCAAGGAGCTTCCGCCATGTTTAGTACTAGCACCGCTTAGGTAACAAGCCAAGGTAGCACCCATTTTCTTCCTATCTACTTATATAAAATGGAATACTTCCTAGGCTTGACACCCTTTTTTTTTTTTTAGCTTTGTCTCATTGTTTTTCTGTGTCAGTGAAGATTCAGTTGTATTCAGCATCAACACTTCTCTTCCGTAAAGGAAATTTTCCTTATGAATTCCCATAAACTTGACAGCTGTGGCTTCTGTGGACACTTTTTGCTTCCCAGATCTTTTGCATAGGCTTCAATACCTTCCTTGCTTGATCTAATCTGTAACTCATTTGTTCCCTCATTCTACTATCATCATATTCACTCCCAAATTAACGGCTGAGATTTTTCCTTCATCCATATTGGAATTCGGTACACCATCTTCCATGTTTTATTTACGTTCATAACGCTATGCATTTTTTCTTTTATTTTTCTTCCATCTGAAGGTCTTTCATTAGGCTGTATTTTTTCTCTTCACTAACACCTACCAATGCTATATCATCTACAGGCGTCATTCACTCCGTACTGCATTCACGACCCCTTTCATTGTCACACAACCATCCATCAGAGTGTTTCAGATGCTTTGCTTGCATTGAGAGAGTGGAGGAGGGTAGGTTAGTGGTGGAAAGAAGGAGAGGAAGACCTAATAGAAGATGGGGTGGAATGAGTAGTTCAACAAAAGGGACATTTAGCCTATTCAGGAAGGGAGCGTCTATCGAACCCCTTGTACGGACTGAGTCATTCAAAGCTTTATACCATGATGTTAAAAGCCCTTCCTTTCCAGTACCTCCTCTTCACATCAGTCAAGCGCTTTCTGAGTCCAAGTCTTGCTTTTCTTCCTCTTACACTTTCTAATGCTATGCCTTTAAAACCCTCTTAGTCATCCTTTCACCAACGCTTAACATTTACCATTTTATCTGCGAATCTCATCATTCTTCATTCTTCAAGCTCTGACACTAGGCATAAAATTCATGTCAGTGGTTTCAGAATTATTTTTATATGCATACACCCTCTACACTTCAGTTCTATAGAGGAAAGTAAGCTCCGTAATCCCTTCATAGATTTCAACCATGGCTTTCATAGATACTCCAAGCCACTTCCTAGTCGTCTGCACACCTTGCAGCTCACATTGACTCGCTACTTTTCTTCACTATACCCAATCAGTACTGTGTCGTCTGGAAAAATCAGCTATTTCACACCTCCATTCGTATCGCATTTTTATCCCACCACTTTACTCCTCCATCTACTAACCTTTATTTTGACTTTTTGCAAGGCTCCATCGGTAAAGATTAATATGGACACATTTTCTTATCTGACAACTTTGCGCCTGACCCTTTTGTTATTTCTCTGACTTCTTGCATCACTCCATCTGTAAAGATGTCAAACAGCCAAGAAGACAAAACACATGTCTTTCTCTGCCCATTTTTACACCAACCAGCCTCTTCTGTAGACTATGGCTACATGGCCCCAAAAAAGGACCATATAGCACATACTTGTCTCTAAACGAACGTTTGAGCCGCACACCTACCCTCAAGCTGGTCTTAATCACACCATTCTTCACCTTCTAATCCCTCTCTTACGTACCTTGTTTTCTCAGTCAGAATTCTGCCACAAATAAAATAATTCCCTTGTGTGCTAAGTAATGATATGCCTCAGAATTATTACAGTCACCTCAGTCTTCTTACGTAAAGGAACAAGTGTTCCTCTCACGCAGTCTTCATATTGCCCGCATATAGACATACCTTTCATGCCCTGGTTAGCCTGTTCTAGGAATTAAGAAATAGATTAAGTAACTTGCAATAACTAGAAAGGATATGAAAAGAAAAATTACGCACACATATACATATATATATATATATATATATATATATATATATATATATATATATATATATATATATATATATATACACACACACACACACACACACACACACACACACACACACACACACACACACACACACACACACACAAAATATTAAGCCACAAATGTTATTTAATATGAAGCTCACTCGAGAATAACTGATACCCAAGGGGAATTATAATTAATTAAGAGTCACTGTACGTCGTTGTTTCCAACCAGGCGGTAGTTCGAGTCCCACTGGTAATGAAGCACTTAACAGTTATAATTCCCCTTGGGTGTAGGTTTTTCCCGAGGTGTAATGAAATGGATATCAAACGACATGTATTGCTTAATATTTGTGAATATAATGTCACGGTGTATATGACAAAAATTATATCTATTATATATATATATATATATATATATATATATATATATATATATATATATATATATATATATGTGTGTGTGTGTGTGTGTGTGTGTATATATAAAATCTTATTTGGTTTATTTAGAGCAGTACAATTACGTGCAGAATATTTATTCGAACTGAGGTTCTATTCATAGTTCAAAGAGAGACTATGGTATTGCTCATGTAAAAAACTACCAGTATTCTTTGGAGGCTTTGTATATTCCGACATAATTGAAAAACAAGTTTTCAGTACTAGTTTAGGTAAGGATCTGTTTGCAGTGTTTAAATTAAGGGTCTCTACCAAAATGGAAGTATTGGATGCATTGCTATTGATTTACAAGCGTCGGATTTTTCTTCTCAGGGGAAACTAGCCTGGCATGTATAATCGCAGGAGAAAGCACTGCATTTTTTGTACATTACATTGTAGTTTTAGTTTTCTGTAAAAGAAAACTATTGCGATGGTGCTATTTGTCTGTCCGTCCGCACTTTTTCCTGTCCGCCCTCAGATCTTAAAAACTACTAAGGCTAGAGGGCTGCAAATTGGTAAATTGATCATCCACCCTCCAGTCATCAAACATACCAAATTACAGCCCGCTAGCCTCAGTAGTTTTCATTTTATTTAAGGTTAAAGTTAGCCCTGATCATGTGGCTGTCACCTTTACAGGTTGCCAGCAACACATGCCACCACCGGGCCGTGGCTGAAAGTTTCATGGGCCGCGGCTGAGAGTTTCATGGGCCGTGGCTGAGTTTCATACAGCATTACACGCTGTTCTTAAAAGTCGATTGCGGCGAAGAAACTTCGGCACATTTTTTGCTTGTTTATACATTTGAATTAGTTGCAGTGTTTAGCCAAATTTCTAGAAATGTAGTGCTTAAAGCACTACATTTTCCTAGCATTGAAAAAATTGGCAAATGAAGAATCGGAAAGAGCTGACGATCAAAATTCATTTCTCTCCTTCCTATCTCTCTTCCTCGTCTTCCTCCAGAGGTTCCACAGAGAAGCGCGTTATAAGCAGTATCCAGGACATGGGAACACTTTACATTCCCTGAATGAAAGGAGGGGAATTTAGAGTGGGTCTGAAGAAGGGGAGGAAAGCATGAGAGAGAGAGAGAGAGAGAGAGAGAGAGAGAGAGAGAGAGAGAGAGATGCTGGTGGTAGCACCACACAATTTTGATATTCATATATATTTAAGTGAAATATTTTGGAGTGGTGTATTTTATGGCCGGAGGAATTGCCTCTACATTTTTATCGTTCCAGTCTTGATGTGTTTAAAACTCCGCCACTTGTATTTAATGTATTTCTAGTTTTCTTACTTAATAAGTTTCTCTCTATATCCGATAGTGTATTTAGTTGTTTTGCGTGCTAGTCAGTAAGCCTTATGATTTGTTACCAAACATTTTAATGCAATATGCTACGTACTCGTTTGTATTTTTAATGAGATTGGATCGTCTGTACTTGAGTTATCGAAGTCGTGAACTAATTTCTGGGTTGAGCAAGTTAGCCAAACTTCTTTAAATCATGACTCACGAATAGCATTATTAACAAGCTTAAATAGGGGGAACTGTTTTAAAAGCTGCTGTGTAGCAAAGATGTCCACAGCATATTATTAGCAGTGGTGATTCCATTTTCCAGTCTGAGTTAGAGATATGGGAGGGAACACATTTTGGGAGAAAGTTGAGCGTTTAGTATTAAAGTTCTATCCAGTTATCAAGTAGTATATTTATGCAGTTCCGCTTCGTAGACTTTTGTTTAGTTTAAAGTATCCAGCTTACTGCAAATGGAGAAAGAACGATTTTGAATGTCTTTGCCAAATATGCCAAATAAAACTTCATTATTCTTTATTATAGTTAGTCTGAAGGCTAGTGTAAGTATTGAGAAACTGCTGAAATTCCTCACTTTTCGAAATTGAGTGTAGTGTTGATATATACAAAGTAACAATTTTTCTATTATATCAGTTCATCTTCTTAAGGATGAAGAATACAGGAAAACAGCCGATCCGTGTTTTATTAAGTTTGCTTATGCTCACTGAAAATTACGCACACATTTGTGAGCGACATACTCCTTCACTGCAGTAAGGACACCATTAATTAATGCACGTTACTGAAGCATTTATCGGCTCCACTCCACCCTACGAGGAATTATTGAATCATTCACAGCAATTTACCGATTAATCACAAACTACAAGTGTATAGCTTAGGATCTGCATAATCTGTGAGATGGAAGATGAAGTGTTATGTATAAATATCATTTTAGACTTGCATTTTTTTCATAACCTAACCTAGGATTCATTTTTCTACAAAACTGAGCGGAAAATATGAAGTACAGAATGGACGCACTCTCAACATGTGGGTATAAAAATGATCTAATGAAATGGAAGTTAGAATTGTCGGTTTGTTAGGAAGGAAATCTTGAAGTTAGAAGTGTTCTTTAGGCATTTTAAATGGAAAGATTTGAATACTGAAGACTCAAGAAAGTCTTTCCTCAGCAGAAGTATCGAGACTTTCCAAAAGACTTCTCTCATGTTTGGCAGACTAATGGCTAGCAAAGTCCAAGCGCACCTAAAAAGGGATTTTGCCGAGAGGGGACTCGCATCAATAGGATGCAGTTAGTGATGTTCACGTGTTCATAATTCTTAGAACCTGTCCTGAGGATTATATGTATGTTTAAGATATACAAAAGGTGTTTTGATGATTTGGAATTTATTGTTTCTGAAATTAAATGTAATTACCTTAATTTGAACCAAGTCTCGTCTCAAGTCTCAGGTTGAAATTTTCAGGATGGATAAATCACTTTGATATTTAATTAAATCAATATAATACTGAGTGACTGTTGACTTGCACAGTAAACATTTTCTTTCATACATCGAAACCAAATTGTTTTAAACTTTGGCTGACCCATGTCGATTTTGCTGTGAGACTCTTGAAGGTCATTGTCATTGTATAAACTATTTATAGTTGCAATGTACATCATCGCGTTTCAAAATCTCAGGATGAAAGGCGAAATTTCTCTACTTAATAGCCAGAATATATAATGTATATATACTAATATATATATATATATATATATATATATATATATATATATATATATATATATATATATATATATATATATATTATTATGTGTGTGTGCCAAAGTGAATAATCTGAAAAGTACCAAGACAAGGCTTCAAGTTAGGACCAGTTACTTCCAACCAAGGGTCATTGATGGAAAAAGTTATGGAAGACAAACTAATCTCTGCTCTCGGTATAAAAAAAAAAAAAAAAGTGGGGAGGTGGGGAGAAGTTCTCTTCAGGGCATCTGTCGTCCAAATCCACGGTCAAAATATCATGATGATTAAAGTCGTTTTAACTGCGTTAAGTAATCTTTACTTAAGATACGTTTTGTAAACTGTAAGAAACTTGAAAAAATAAATAAAAATAAACACTGAGGGCTGAATGAATACAATTTTATAAACAGAAGTAAACAATGTAGGATGGATAAATATAACAAGATAAATAAAAGTAAACATGGTAAACGTTAAAGGTGTTGATGGAAGCAAAACAGAGAACCCGCTAAACATTGTACAAAACACCAGGTTGTTGTAAGAAGTTAAAGGAAATAATTTTGTCCGCAAATTCAAAAGGTAGACGTAGTATATATGAGTGAAACTGAGCTTAGACCTTTGTGTATTATAGATCGTCATATATTTTGTTCGAAGTAGCTCAAGGTCCATGTTCTTGTGATTTACCGCCGGTTGCTGATGGAGAGAATCCCAAGACTTAATACTGTGCCGGAAACTTCCGTCAGTCATTGTTAGAACTGTTTGCGGTCATTCTTAGGCATCAAGTGATGCTCACCAGGACCTGTCTGACATTTTCCATTGCAGACATTGAAGACCTTTCTTTGTAGGTACGCCAAAATGTAAACAAAGCCAGTCTTCGCATGTTTCAAATGCCGATCATCATTCATATGTTATTTTAATGATAATTCAACGTGCATGAATGTTGTATTATAGAGAAGTAGCCATATATTAGGACTAAAACGAATCATTTAGAGACCAAGACCTGTATTAAAGAAAACAGTTTCTAGTGAATCCAAAAGAAAATTAGAAATAACATTTTTGGTAATCAGTGATTATAATGTGGACATTTGTGATGTTATTCGGTAAACTTAAGTAAATTCAGCCGATATTTAGATTCATGTGCCCAAGTTATGACCAGACAAATAACTATGCCTGCTTTGCCAAAGATTCTCAAAAGAATTTTTTTTAAATAAGGATAAAATGAATATTCAACATAAAAATAAGAATTTGTAGCGTCAAACAAAACATTATGATTACTTTGCAGAAGCCACATAGAATTTTTGGGAAATCTTTGCAAGAGTTGAAAGCAAAGTTTCATGGGAACTCAGCGATATCGTGATTTACACCAACGTGATCTGGTCCACAAATTCTTTTAGGATGGCGTGATTCTGTTACGCCAGTTGATTGCTTGAGGCGAGAACTTTTTTTAATGAAATGTAAAAACTGAGAATTTTCGTGCCCTTAGATATGCAAGAACACAGGAAGGTTTTGAACTTGTTATTGGAGTAAAATCAGACAAAGGAAATGTGATATAATGTAGTTTATGCTGCTTACTCGTGCTGTGACAAAGGCATGAGACAATATGCCACATTGACCAGTAGCGAAAAGCGATTTGTTGTCGATTGAGGCGCAATATTCGTTCACCCATTATTTAAGTGAAAGGACCAGATAGTTGTAGCATTGTCTGGTATACAGCAAAGGCTTAAATAAGCCGTTATATCAGGAAAAAAGGCTTTTTTAAAAACATTTTCCAGGAAAACAGTAAACAGAATAAGCTCTTACACAGTTAATGGATTGAAAATTGATGCTTTAAACACATTTATTATATGTAAGTTTCAGTATGCCAAACAATCCGTGCATTCAGTGTTTCTCATAAGCCGTATGGTGTTATAAGAATTTTAAGGCTATAATATTGATGTAGGCAAATTAGCATCGCAATAACTATGGTCACATAAAAACGCGTCCTTCGAAGGTAATGGGAGATGTAATGCTCCTAAGATCGGAGCAAGGAAAAGTTAAATATGAACTCTAAAAAAGGCAGATATGGAATTATAAATAACACACTTTAATGTCCAACTGCTTTGAATGACTGTGGTAAAACTAAAGTTGAAGTGCATTCCAGCTGAAATCTGTGGTATTCCTCCTGTTGGAGAATCGGAATGACATGTTAGAGCACAAATTTCCCCGCAGCTCTTGACTCCCTTAGAGTTTCACACAAGGGCATTCCCGAGTGGGTCACAGGCTTCCTTTGTATCAGCCACTTCATGGATAAGCCTGTGAGAAAAAATAATGATTGATCCCAAGAAGGAAGGCGTAATTGGCTGAGGAAGAAGTTTCCCTTACAGAGCAAAGTGAATGGGGAACATCATCAGTATATAGATAGTTACCTGTAATAAGTAAAACACGTATCCCTAATTTTAAGTGCTTACGAGTGAAGTCTAATGCGTAAGTTAGAATTACTATGAGTCGTTTGTGTTAGAGCATTAGATCACTTCACGCACAAGCTGGCTATACTTATTGTGGTCATTTGAATACCAAATAAGTTAGCATGAAGCTTTAGGGTACAATTTTTTCATAACCTCACTTTTATGGTCTCATTTAGTCAGATTTTTAAAATATATTTTTCTTGAAAGTTAAATGTAACGGTACTGTAATGTGAAGTACTCTTGTTTTTGCACCGTTTGCAAACTGAATGAAAACAACGCTAAATTTCTTATATCCAAAAAGCATTGTCATGAAAATAGTGCCTTTTTATTTTTGTACTGTATATCATGTGTACACAGTAGGGGTACACAGTGGAATGTTCATTTGAAAGGAAATTTATCTTGCATTTTAAAGTTTAAACTCACAGCACCCATTGTAAATGAAGAAAAATTAAAGAAATGTGATAATCACTACTACTACTACTCTCTCTCTCTCTCTCTCTCTCTCTCTCTCTCTCTCTCTCTCTCTCTCTCTCTCTCTCTCTCTCTCTCTCATACAAACAAACACATGAACAACCGCCACCACTACTACCTGTGGTCTATAACCGTGTCGCCTGGCTCCCTGGGTCAGCAGGAGTAAAAGTGACTTGCCAGTTTGTTCTTCCTCATTTAAGAATTCAAGCTGAACTACGAGATTAATTTTTCAAAAAGCATTATATGAATGTCTTGTTAATTACTCTCGTGAGCAGAATTTTGTTCCGGTTTCGATTAAAGTCCCCAATTAGCTGTTGCTTTCTGGCACCTGTATTAAATGCACTGCAAATCGCGTATCCATTTTTTGGGATCTAGTTTTCTCCGGCGATTAGTTGACATGATTTACAATCAGGTTATACTCCAAAACCACTCACAGATTTTCGGATGATATAATTGCTTTTGCTGATAATATTGTCGATCTTACACATACCATATGATTCCAAGGCTGCTTTAAAAAATAATTATCAGAGAAATGTAAAATCTGTGACTAGACCGTTAGATCTACAAAATCTACTGCTATGGAGCGAGAAGTGACCTGGAAAGTCAGTTTTTTCTAGAGGGTGTGACCATTAGAACGTTTGCATAGCTAGTATGCCAGAATTGAACACTCATCGTTCCCGAGTATCATAAGATATTAGAAACTTCCATAATATTACTCGCTTGAATGTTTTTCTTGAAGTCTGAATTGCAGTTCCGGACGGAAGTCTGTTAGGTAAATGCGATCATTTTTAGGAAAATTGCATAAAATCCGTTTCAGCGGATCCTGAATGTTAGGTGACAGACAAGAACTCCGGTCTTTCCTCGGGCACTGAGAGACCATATTTGTCCTTGTTCGTGGGTTCGGGCCTAATTTCTAGACATCACACCATCGTCACATTTCAGTGTAGGTGTCCCAAATGATAACATTACAACACTAAGTGATGGAGCGATTGCCTCTTGTTTTATTCCTACAAATATATTTGTATAATGACTGACCTGAGCGTTTGCTCATCTAATATCCAAATTGATACTGACTGGTCTGTAAATGAATACTGTAATGGAATAAGCATTTCCTAATCCGCAGGAAATCCGCGTAGGTAACCTTAAGGGAGCTGAAATGTGCAAAGATACAGGGAATGGATAAGTTGGAAAACACGTCTCCTAAAAATATGAGCAACAAGAAAATTTGCATGTAAAATTCAAGCAAAGTCTTTCTGGTAACGGAAAAAAATGCCTGTATAATGTCTTGTGTACAATTAACATGGGTTATTAATATCACAAAACAACACAAATAATATGAATAAATAACATTATGCTCGTTGGAAAACCTACAACTCTTTATGTCCTTTTGTTTGCTTGAGGTGTTTCCATATTTTACAACAAAAAAATCGTTGATGTTAGGCACTCGTTGCATTTGGAGAGGTAATGGTTGAGAATGACTCAGTTTCATGAGAGTTAGTATGGATTTATATAAGCCTGCCTCTCCCTCTCTCTCCCTCTCTCTCTCTCTCTCTCTCTCTCTCTCACTGATAAACATACACACACGCCTACATACTATTCTCACGCGCACATAACCACACACAAGTTTATGACGCAGAGGGAAGACTTTCCTGGATTAAATGGTAGTAAGGAAATGTGATATATGCACACGTGAATTTTGATGAAAATATCTTCGTGTTACTGCAAGGCTAAAATCACAACAAACGCGAGTAATCATCCGCGATAGTAAGAAGGAAGCTGGTTTCACAAGGAGTATGAAGGTCAGTTGAGTTTTGTGCTAAGCAGCGCTTGTATATTCACGGAGGGAAGTACAGCATATTAAATTATATCGCTGCTATTACTACTGCTGTTGCTGTTAGTCCCAGCATTCATAACGTTCCTACATTCTTGTAGAGGAGACAGAATGGCTTTTACTTGATTAGCACGCTTCCACGCAAAAGAGCGCGCTTGGATAACATTAGAAAAGAACGGAATTAACAGAAGTAGAATGCATAAGATAAGATAAAATTAAAAGCAATTGATTGCTATCAATATTAGCAGTGAAAAATGTAAATACTGAATATATACATATATATATATATATATATATATATATATATATATATATATATATATATATATATATATATATATATATATATATATATATATATAAAAGAGAGAGAGAGAGAGATTCAGCATTTTCATTTTTACAGTATATTTACATACATATATATGTATATACATATAGATATATATATACATATATATCTATATCTATCTATCTATCTATCTATCTATCTATCTATGTATATATATATATATATATATATATATATATATATATATATATATATATATATATATATATATATATATATTTTTTTTTTTTTTCAAAGGTATGTACTGTATGAGTGGCCGAGTTTGGGCTGAGTCGCAGCAAAAGGGATGAGATTGTGAGGTGTAAAATTTCCAAGTATGGCGCCTGAAATGATTTACTCGTCGGAAATGACCGTTTATATGTTCGTAACTGCGCAAAGGACATTGAACACCCTCAACTGCCTAGAATATGCGAAGATTGCAGAAATAAATGGCAGGAAAAGGCGTTATTTTCAATGTTTTTTTATTTTAATCGTTGCTCACCGAAGGTTCTTGCAAGACACTAGTGTACTGGGATATATAAAATGTTAGCGTCCATCACTGACTGGAAAAGGATATTTTTGGTATCGTCTGCAGGTGATTTCGTAGATTTTAAGAGGTGATAATTCCAGTTTAAGTTACGTTTGTGGCATTTGAGTTATTACATAGGATGGAAAATGTCAGTGGTTATTTAAATCAGTTGAGCATCGAAGATAAATATGTATTTTATAGAGCAAAATAATATTTTCTTGACACCTTGGTTCTTCTCAGTCGCAGTTGAAGATATCTCAAGCCTTCTCCTCCTGTGACATGAAGTGATCCATTAAAATTTTCAGATACCATATTTGGATTTTAACTTTCGAAGAACAATCACAGTTTTGATATGTGAGACGTTGGATAATGTAAAATACTTTCAGGTTACAATTTCGTGGAGATTCCCGTAGGGGAGATCTTAAAAAGAGAATGGCGCTGGCGAGATGTGTAGTACAGTAGCAACAAAAACTGGTAGGAGCGAATGAAAGTAACTTCCATTGTGTTGACCCTAATGACGGGGGAAGCTAATGACGATGAAGGGACAAGACCCTCTGAGTGCGACTTATCTCGAGTGGCTCCCTATGGTGCAATGCATTCGTCCCGCCGACACAAGGATGAGGTCTCGGAAGCCTGGCAGATAATAGACATCCGATTGCTATCGACCTCTCGGGCTAAAGACGGGATGAGGATGGTGTTTCGGCTGGAGATGAAGAAAAAAGTTTTTTGAAAAGGGATGGAGAGAGATTAGAAATGGTGAAACTACTGGCCGTGTTACTTTTTTCCCTTTTACATTCATACTGTTGCAAGAGTTTGAGTGTAGCAGATAACAAACTCCTTTACAGATATTTCGCAACAAAGTCGTAATACAGCTTACATCAAACGAACAAGTAACTTTTACGTTCATACTGTGTGCATATTTTTAAGAGGATTACATTTTTATGCAACCTTTCAATGTAGAACAATTAATCACACCAGATGTCAGAGTCTACACTGGAAACGCATCTTGCAAAATTAATAAAAACTGGTCATTTGAGTAATGAGCCCGCATTTTAATAATAACCCATTATGAAATTGTGGTAGAGATGCCACTTCTATGCAATTAATGTGTATGGAAAATTAACCTGATGTATTAATCTATAAATAAATGTTTCTGATTGGTGCTTAAGACGTCTTAAAAAAGATTTTGTAGCGAAACATTAATCGATAATTTACTTTTGTTGGGTTATTTTGTATCAAAATCCTTATAACTGGATTCATACTGTTGCTTCGGTTCTAGTATTGTCAAGTATGATATGCTAATGCATTTCACACTAACTTCCAGTAATGAATATGGTTTAAATTCGATAGAAGATGTAGATCAAGTTTCTTTCTTTCCAGTTTGGGATTTCAAACCATGCCATTTGTTCTGCCCTATCTGTACTTTCGTACCATTACAATTATATCAAAAGGATTTAATCATTATTGTCCAAAGTTTTTGTAACCATATTCTAGTCTAGTCTGTGAAATTTAAATACGGGCATAATCCCGAAATTGCTTGTCGTTATATTTGCCTAGGTACCCATGGATATGACAATTCCCAACAAAAAGCTCTTGCTTCAATGACTTGTGGGGTTATGGTCTCGGAAAAGCTAATACCTTTGCATACACATGTAAGAGTTAAGATAATCCCGCCGCTCGTATGAACAGTCTAGTCCAGTTCAAGAGTATTCTCCTTGGCCATTGTGATAAGCCCCACAATCTAGACATCGCCATGGAAACAGGCACCTTTAAAATTCAGGTTTTCCTTTTCATGGGAAACAGAATTGTGAATTTGCTCTTGCAGATAGTTTTGCTATAGAGTAACCTGTACTTTGTAACATATTTTGCAAAAACATTTTCCTTTAACACTTATAGGGCAACAACAACCTCACTCCTCTCCCCCTCCCCCCTCCTTTTTTTTATCAAGTCTGTTGAGCAGGAACAGCATGGAACTGCAATTCCCAACTGAAACATGAATAGTTAACCTTGTCTTCTTCGCCCCTAAATCTCAGCCAAGAATGACTGTTATCAGCTGTCACCATAGCTAGTTTGGTAAATATTTTAGAATTTTAGAAAATGGTCAGTTTACTCGAATGATTCTGAACATTTCTATTGGAAGTTAGTAGTTTCAGAGATAGATACAGCTTCCCTTCCTAGACTAACAGTTATGGTACGTGCAGGTTATGATTTGATACCATCCTGGCAACAGGAGGTTTATTTCACTGGGGAATAGTGATTTCATCACATGTTCTTTTTGCCTACTGCCGAAAGCTATTCGTCATTCTTCCTGGCAGTTTTGTTTATCTTCACTTTAATTTTCTGAGGTTTATCCTTGTTTGTTGTAAAATCTTTTGGATAGGAAATCTCCCAGGAAAATCTTGAATTTAATTGTTAATATTATTTTCATGTTATGATGATTAGATAAATGGCCTGTTTAACCAGCATTGGCAGTGACACTACCACGAGCAAGCGCACAGTGTCAGGTGCATTATCAACAATTATAGACACAGACAGAACAAGTTGCCAAATCTTTATCTTTCTCGCAGTTATTTTTAAATATCAAAATATTTAGTATTTGTGCTAATGTGTGAGCCATTTTGATATATTTAAAAAATGACCTTACTTCATATAAAGGTAATGCAAAAATATTCACCCGCTAATTGTCACAACGTGGAAGTTCTGCATTTTGGTAATACTTTAAAAAGTATCACCAAATTTGTTAGTAGTGTTACCTAGGCATGAGCTAAATCCTACTGGTTTATGACAAAAAGATTCCACAGCAAAGCTTGTCAACTGGTTAATCTATGCACTTAGGATTTTCTTGGAGATCTTCCACCCTGAAGATGGAAGCCTAATGAACTTTAATGGGCTGTTCTGAGTCCACTGCCTGTTCTTAGTGCATTCGTGTTCAGTGTAGAAACCAACAGGCACTGGGACTACTATTCGTGTTCTTAGATGTTCAAAGCCTCCCAGGGAATAGGCAGCCATACGACCCATAATAACCTTTCCATCACGACCATTTCACTTGAGATCTACATGCGTATGCTTTAGTTCAGTTAGTGGAGAGCTCATGTGGCAACAGTAGTTTTTGAAGTGAAATTCATTTAATTCAGGAATAAAGGCTAATGACTTCAGGTACACTACCATCAGGATGCTGGCAAATCGATATCCATGCAATTTCGTTTCATTATAGTGACTGATATTCAAGGTTGTCTCACACTTCGGGGATATAATGTTGTTGGTTTACTGTCATTCACATTTACAATGTGAGAAGTGTTTTAAAAAATTTTTGGGACTTCTTATTCTAGATCACCTGCTAGTGCTGAGGATACTAATTCTGCTACTGTAACCTCCATGATCCCTTATCAGAACCTCCACTTTCCTTCTTCCATTTATCCTGAGAGCTAAATCCCGCTGGTTTAAACTTGCCTTACTATGAATACTGTTAGGATTTGAGGGCAATCGTATTTGATCTTTCGCGAGAGCCAAAAATGCAGGTAATACTTTTTAAAGTATTGCCAATAATACTTTTAAAGTATTACCAATTTGGTAATACTTTTTAGAATATTACAAAATTTGTTAGCAGTGTTACCTAAGCATGAGCTAAATCCTACTGGTTTATGACAAAAGATTTCATTTTATAAATATATAGTACAGGACTGTCTCATAGTTCTCTTTGTGATAAGCAGAGGAAGAGGGTAAGTCCTGTTTTTTGTTCATTCATCGGAGTGTACCAGTAATATTTGCTTCAGCTATTCTAGATTTGGGAAATATGGTTAGGATGATGACCTACTGCACAGTGGCGTATAATGCAAATTTTATCTTCTTAGTTTAATCCCTAGTCGGGGTCGTTGTTTTGGTGATCGTCTTCTAGCTGTTTCTGTCTTGAACGGGTTATTTCAATTTTTTTTTTTTTTTTTTTTTACAGAAGGGGGCCCTTCCCAAGTCGAACCCTCCCTATTTCCCCGGGTTGAGATTCGGCACTAAATTTGGCGAGGTTAACCGGTGAATTTTATATTTCAGGAAGTGCATGTTTTTCCTGCTTTTTTTTTTTTTATCTTT
>NC_089745.1:70569152-70604152 GCF_040412425.1 Macrobrachium rosenbergii
GTGAAAAGTGACAGTAGATTTTATACATATATTTCTTGGGCTTAGATCTCAAGGCTTTTTAGTGACAAAGGAATCCAAAAAGGCGCGAAGAATTCGAGAAAGTTGAGAGGACAATGTGGCTATTACAATTACATATGTATCTGGTAAAAAGTGACCAGTAGATTCTACATATATATTTCAGCCCAAAAAAGCAATAAGAATCGATTGTCCACTTGTCTACGATGGTGAGGATGAGTCTATTCCAGCTCTATGTATCTGAAAACGACAGGTATATGTCTGTATGAGAGGCAACAGACTTTTATCCTTCTCGTGGTCAGGTCGACAATGGTACCTCGTTCTGATAATATATATATATATATATATATATATATATATATATATATATATATATATATATATATATATATATATATATATATATATATATATACTCAGGGCCAGCACCGAAATCATTGACAATGTTTCTGAAGCTAAAAGACTAAAACAACTTGAGGCTATATACATAAATATTCATAAACCTCCTCTCAGTACAGGGAATCAACGCAGTAAATCTACTTTCCGATGGCGAAAGGAAACGAATTGTGTCGTCGACATTAGACTAAACAAAATATTTAAGGTATATTTATTTTTGTTGTATTTTATTTTGTTCTGTCCTGATTTTGACAGTTTTGTTTCCTGTATATTACATATACTTTATACGTTTAGAAAGTATATTTATTAATTTTACATAAACTAAATTTAATGCATCTTTTACAGCTCTTTGTTAATCTTCTATTTTCACTTATTTACTTTTTGCTTGGTTGTGTCCAGGTGTGTGTGTGAATACCAGAATAGCAATTCTAGGTGATTATTAACGGTCTAGATATAAACCAGTTAGACAACAAGCCTGTGTGATTTAACTGGCAATTGGAGACGCTCATTGCTGACTATTGATGTTAGCCATTAAACATTTATATTTTTGCCACGTATTCCTTCAAAAGATTGTTGTATATATATATATGCGCGTGTGTGTGTGTGTGTGTGTGGAACTTCGATGGCTTGGTCGGTAGAGCAGCAGACTCGGACTTCATAAGAAGTCTGTGTCGCGGGTTCAAATCCGCAGCCGACCTGGTCAGAGGGCGGACACTTTGCTATCCGTGTAGACACCCCGGGATTATGTATGTAATCAACGGATAGGTTTGCTGAAAGCAAATGGGTGTTACAGACTAATACACACACAAACAAAGCCACTCCAACATCTTCTAAAAACATAACAGACACCTTACACGTCTCGAACTGTCGGCCTAAACCGCTCACGTCTCTTCGCTGCTGGGAGGAAAGGAGCTGGGGATTTGGCACGATACATATACACATGGGCTACCGGGGTCTAAGCGATGTCAGGCAGGGCAGCTGATCGAGGCTACGGCCTACCCCAACGCCAAATCAAAGTCCTTCAAAAAGAAGGCATCGTGCTTACCCCATATGAAAAATGGGAAAAAGCACGTTAAATGAAGAAGAAGATATATATATATATATATATATATATATATATATATATATATATATATATATATATATGTGTGTGTGTGTGTGTGTATGTGTGTGTGTGTGTGTGTGTTTTTTCTTTGTAAACTTGTGCAATTAAATCATAGTCGGAAATGTCTCTAGAAGAGGAGGAACGTCATATTCAATAGAAGGCCCATCAACATGAGCTTTAGTGCTCTGCTCCATCGCTTACCTGAGGAACAGAGGCCGATAATGAGGAAAATTGAGAACATTAATAAGAAACTATTAAACTGCAACTTCGTTGTCATATTTTGTATAAGGAAGAACGTACTGTCAACATTCACTAATATATGTATACATATATATACTGTATATGTCTGTGTATGTATATATATAACTGATTCCGACAATGTTCGTAATGATAATAGTGAATATATAAACGATAAATAAATAAATATACATATACAGTATATATATATATATATATATATATATATATATATATATATATATATATATATATATATATATATATATAGTGTTCGAAAAGAATATGAGAATCCTTTTCAACGCCCATTACATCGCTTCAGAGGACTCCTTTTACGGGGTACTGAAATCTTAATTCTTCCCAACGCCGAACTCCTTCTAAGAAAGAGAAGGTGGTTTTCACCCCTACCTCTCTTCTCCGTCCTCCGTGGCCTTCCTGAGAAGTGATGAATGAACCCTACTTCAACACCACTATTAATTTCTGGACAGAAAGTGGGTTGGCAGTTTAACATCAGATAATGGTTTGTTATAGTGCGGTGTCTTGGGCTGCAAAAGCCTCCCGCCTTGATGGATTATCAAAGCTCTTTAGGAATACCCTTCACGAAGGATATTACTAGTAAACGACGGGAAGGCAATAAGAACTGAAAGGCTAATCTCATTTCAAGGCCTTGTATGTTTTTACTAGGTTTTTATTTTATTATTATTATTATTATTATTATTATTATTATTATTATTATTATTATTATTCCTTATGTTTTTGTGTCTAGTTCGATTTGTATGAAATATTGGAGATTTCGTAACTGTCGGTAGACTTTTTTACGTAATAAGATTTTAGAAATTGGGTTTACAAGTATATATGATTTGAAGCTTATAACAGCTTGGCAATTAATAATTTGTCTTCTTCATTCTTTCTAGCTGGGGGAAAGAGTGTTCATCTTCATCAAGGGAAAATCTTTTATTATATAAATAGTTCAAGAGTGTTCTGAACGTTTCTGAACCATCTCAGTTCCTTCGTCAGCAGGGAATAGATACAAAAGCAAGCAAATGTGGTATTTTTGAGTTATGAATTTGCGTAAGTCACTCATCAGCCTGAAATTGTAACCCAATTTGGAAACACTGATTGTCGAACTGGAAGAAGACACAAGTTGGTCGACAGTATCCAGTCCTCCTACTCCGAGAACCTAGGTGTTTCGTTGATCCTCTTTTTAATATCGGTAATCCGAACAATTCCTATAGTGTACCCACGTATACAACAGTGTGAAGACCCACAAGTCAGAAAACCCACTTCTGCTTAGTATTAGCAGATCTCCACCGACATATCACCTGGTGAAGACTGTCCATCGCCTCGTTATATAGCATCACTGCCTCTGCAGATTTTCTTGAAGCCATCTACAGCAACAACGCCATTAGCAATATAGCTTTGCTTGACATCGAATACCTCTTCACAAACATGCCAGGTGACAGAACTGTCGACTACCTCATCAGAAAGTTGCATGAAGATGGTTTATCACTTGTCAACATCCCAAAGGATACCTGAAGACTCTTCTTGGCATCTGCACCAAGGAGACCCCTTCAGATGGTATTGCAATAGGCTCCTCTTTACTTATGTTCTTTGCAAACCTCGTCATGAGGTGCATCAAAGACGTCTTCAGGGTAAAGGAAAACCGTATCGTATGCCAATGAGGATACATCTCAAGGACACTTTTGAAGCAAAGCCTGGTCTGTGCTTCACAATGAAGTGATAACTATTCCTTTCTAAACCTCCATAACAGTGACATTAATACTATAAAGTATTTTAATGCTACAAATTAGTAAACTACCTAAATGGCGCCATTGAGGGTTCCACCTAGTATCGGGAAACCACATTAAGTGCCTACATCAACTGTTCCCTCTCCCACTGCAGTATTGGGACCGCTGTCCACTAGGAAATCGAGAGAGCCATTCAGCAACTAGTGGATAATGGCTACTTCAGCAGCATGGTTGAGAGAGTCACTATAAATACATTCCTTGTGGTACAGCAACCATATAAGTTGGGAAAGATGCAACAGTGATGATAATGACCAGGTCATCCTCTGCTACATCATCAATATAATGGTGGCCTGTAGCGTAAATGAGGAAATCCTAAAAGAAAATACTATTGACAACATTCATCCTGCTGGCACTATGAGGGATATTGAGATTATTGGATCTCCTCAAATACACGCAGTCCCCAATCCAGCTGAGCTCCAGTTGTCCAACAAACTTGCAGGCCTCAAAAAACTCCAAATATTGGTATGGCTTGGACTCATGGTTCAGAAAGGAGCTACTAGTAGCAAGGACCAAAATACTGGACTAGAAAGCCAAACACAGGTTTCCTGCCATTCTCGATGCTTTACAAATAATGGAAAAATCTTTGGTTAAAGTGCAGTACAAGGAACTATTCATATTACTGGCCCGAGCATTAGCCCCCGAGGATGAGTGATGGGGAATATCTTTGAAATTATTACTATATGGCAGTACAAACATTATTTTTAGGTTTCTTTTTTATAATCATAAAATGCCTTTTTTGCCTCTTTTAATGCATTGTCTAATACAAAGTCAGGATATTTTAATTTCTTGCTTGTAGTCCAAGTCATATCTATCTCATCAGCAATGTATTCAGGGCTACATAATCATAATGCTCTTAAAAACATGGATGTGAAAAATGATTTCTTGGAAGAGAGATTAGAACAGCATAAATGATGTGTAAGAAATGCACAGGCAAACAGTGGGATTTTGTACATTCTAGTTAAAACAGTCATACAGTCAACTGGACCGAAGCAAAGAAAGGCTTTTTATTCTAATGATGAACTGTAAAGAAACATTATTGAGTCTAGTTTTATAAACGAAAGTTCCTCTGAGAAGATAAATATCAGTCAAAGAATGCATCAACTTGATCAAACAATTTCAAAAGAAATATGCAAGAAGTTCAAATTTCAGGTGGCTGAGAGATGAGAAAAAGGGAAGCGGGCTCCCGCAAGATGGTTGGATTTGTAAAAGTTGATCTTTCACTAATGAGGGTAGGACTTCGTCTACAAAACACCTGTCAGGTGCAAATATTCATTTTACCAGCCGTCTTCATGTTCGTAAGCACTGTCTTGCTAGCATATATGTTGAATTTCTACCACTTTGTATGCGTCCTCGGAAGTTGGCTGACCAATGAAATCGACACCGGTCAGGATTTACAACCGGTTTTTATTTCTTCCTGTCTTTGCATGTTTGTGAGCATGTATGATATATATATATATATATATATATATATATATATATATATATATATATATATATATATATATATATAAAATTTTATCACACCGTGATTTATATTCATATCACATTGTAATATCGAGTCCCTCGTATATCTCCGTTGGAAGATGGCTGAAGCAATTTATATAAGTGATAAATGAATTGGAATCGTGGGACACCAGTATTCAGCGATTTTGACGTAAACCATTGAGCCATCAAGAGAGGTTTACGTCAACTGGAGTCGCTGAATCTTTCGTCGCGGGTTCGTCCCTGATTCCAATTCATTTATCACTTAAATCAATGGAATGTATGTTTCGATATTAAGCATTTGTAGATTATATATATATATATATATATATATATATATATATATATATATATATATATATATATATATATGTATTGTGTATATATATATGTACACCCATTTCTTTTTGTTTTCTTAAGGTTGCTTAAAAAAGATTGTCCGTAAATGATTTGTGATTTACTGCTCTAGCTACTTTAGGCTATGGTTATAGTGGATCCGAATTCGGACGAAAAAATTTTTCGTCCGAATTCGTGCGTAACTGTGTGGTTTCATGCCTCCGTCTATTAATCTCGTCAGTTGGTGAGAAGTAAAGTGAGTGATAGGATGGAAGATCTGTACCCTCTGTTAAAAATCTTACTATTTGGAAGAACTGAGAATTCCATTATTCACTACAAGAAACACGGACGGCGAGCACCATAAACTTTTTCCAGAACTTCTAAGGCAACCGAATAAGTTCCATGAGTATCATAGAATGACACCACATACATTTTTTTACATCCTTAATGCAATCTTGAGGTCTCTATTGTGATAATTTTTTTCCTTTAAATCCCACAGACTCCTTTCTCAAAAAACTAAACTAATAAGCTGCTCCACATCCATGCCCGATGAAGGGTAGTTCGTGACTATACGAAAAACAAAATTTTTTGAAACGTTTGTTCGTCCGAATTCGTCTGAAGTCGTCAAAAGATGCTGCCAGTGTAACCACTTCCTATGTATTCCATTATTTTGATTGATTGTTCGTCGAGTTCGGACGAAAAATTTTCGTCCGAATTCGGATCCACTGTAACCATAGCCTTATGAAGATAAAAATCTTCATGCTACCTTAAAAGAATTAAGAATAGAATTATGCTAATATGTATATGTATGTATATATATATATATATATATATATATATATATATATATATATATATATATATATATATATGCATATGCGTATGTCTGATCTGCATATATATATATATATATATATATATATATATATATATATATATATATATATATATATATATATATATATATATATATATATATATATGAAAACGTGCATATGTATATATGATAGAAGTTAAAGTTGATTCTTGTTGGTATTGACGTGTTAATGTAAGAGATGATGATAAGATGAGAGAAGAATGGTAAAGTGCAAAGCAAAATAGGCAGCAGAGTCTATGTAAAAGATTTGGAAAAGAAATGTCTACAGAAGCCAAAGTTGGACTGTACGTAGAGATTGTTGAGGTAACTCTAACTGAAGGATGTAAAGTAGAATTTGAATGAAAAGTAGGTAGTGGAGGATGATAAGATGATTCGTTGTTTGCCTAGTGTGTGTGTGTGTGTATATATATATATGTATATATATATATATATATATATATATATATATATATATATATATATATATATATATATATATATATATATATATATATATACATATATATATATATATATATATATATATATATATATATATATATATGTATGTATATATTATATATATATATATATATATAGATATATATATATTTTATATAGATATACGTACACACATATATATATACATATATAATATATATAGTATACATACATATTTATATAATATATATACTTATATATATTATGTACGCATGTATACATACATATATAATATATATATATAGTATATATATATATATATATATATATATATATATATTTTTTTTTTTTTTTTTTTTTTTAATAGCCACACTGCCTTGTTAAGTTATTGAATTCTTCACACTTTTTGGATACGCTTGTCACTACAAAGCCTTAGATCCAAATGCGAGAAATATGAAGTAAAATTCTGATGTCCCGTAACAGGATTCGAATCGGCATCCAGAGTTGGCCTATCAGCACGAGGTCACGTTGCCGACCTGACCACGAGAATGATAAAAGTCTATTGCTGCTCATACATACATATATCTGTCGAATTCAGACATTTAATAGAGCTGCAACAGACCTCCTGGCGTCACTAAGGCGGGAATTTTACCTAGTGTGGGTGTGGTTGTCAATATTGCAATTATATCCACTATATAATACATTCACCTATGCACTGGCTTGTTGATAATTTTGGTTCGCCTTGAACATTTGCCTTTCATTAACGAATTCACATATAAATTACGTGGGATATAAAACGTTAGATTGATAAGGTATAGTAATTTATGTACATCTCGTGATCAAAGTTGTTAAAAAATAATTGGTGTAAGCAAAAGGCTTATTAATTTATATGTACAGAAAATAAACTTTGCTGTACGTGTTAAAGATGTTTCACTTTTAGAAATAAATAACGATTTTACTGGAGTCGCTGCCCACCTAACTCTCCCTTTTTTCTCTCTCTCCTTTGCGTTAATTGTTTTATTTTATGTTACTCAACTTGGATGACTAATAACTTAGTTTTAAAGTTGAAACATTTTCTCTTTCTTTTAAATGTCTTTTTATTTATATTGAAGACTGGCGTTTTTGTCCCTCGCTGTTTTGTGCAAGTGATAGAATACTTAGGTTCTTATGTCTACCCAATCAAAATTTCTTGAGCTGGAAATTTTTAGGAGTGTTCAAGATCTTGTTATCTTCCTCCTTTTCATAAAAGGATCATTTGTTACGATTTTGGAATCCAGCATGTTCCGGTTCGTCGGTATTTATTTGTAATAAAACACCGCCCCTTATGTATAGTTTGTGTCAGTGGATTATGAATAGCTTGTACGTTATTCATCTTCATCTGATTTGTTCTATACAAAATTCGTGATTCAGTGAGTATCTATGCTTGTCAGCACTAGAATGCAAATTATTTTTATCCTTTTGCGTTTTTGCTTCGCAATTTTTTTGAGGGATCCAAAAGACACTATCCATGGTTTAAGGAGCCGAGCAAATTTTCGTAACACTTAAAAATTTATTTTTTAACTTATTTTTTTCACCAAGGCCAAAATCGGTACATACATGGCAATTACATACTTTAGATGCTCTCTCTTAGCCCTTTCTTTTACTGAGCAAGTACTGATTTTTGCTTTCTTTTGCAGGTAAGGACAGTCGTTCCTCTCATGTGATTTACTGCCAGTTCGAAACTCCTTTTGGGTCAGGTAAGATTTTATTGCAGATACCCAGTGAAGAAAAAACTGGAAACTGGATAGGAAAGCTAAAAGAAAACTTTTGTAGATTTGCTCAAAGTATTGCCCGTGGAATTTCCCCTGATATGAGTTTTACCTTTTTCGACTTTTAAGACTTTATTATTATTATGTGTTTTGCCAGTGATTTTACGAACAGGTTTTCGAATATTGTGATGAGTTTTTCTTGTTAACCAAAAATATACACTACTGTAATTGACTGACTCCAAGGTTTTTTGTTTAGTTAGTTGCTGTCTGTCTCATCTCCGCTTGTCTAGAAGAGTTCGTTACTTCCAGAAAAATATTTATTGTAAACATATGTTGCGTATCTTAACGATTAATGAAAACAGAAATGCATACTAATGGTTAGTTTGAATGTAATATCAGTATGGAAATTATTTTGTAATTTTGTGTTGTCTTTTGCACATAATAATGTTCCTTACGCTTGTCCTGGTTATAATACCAGATGTATTGGTAGTTGCTTTCTGAGCACATGGAAGGAGAATTAGGACGGGGCTAACACTAACGAAACCGTAGCAGTCAGCTATTAGAGATCACTATCACCAGCAAGACTTCAAAATCTTGTATCAAGCAATAGACAAACTAGATCTTCTCATTACAAAATCTCTGCATTAAAAAAATAAAACAAGTGCTTCATGTTAATTCACTGCCCATGGTAATATCCTGCCTAAATAGCAGTGTACCTACTTTCGATTTTACGGTTATTTTGACTATTGTCCAGTTCCCTTCTTCTTTCTTTAAATCTTTAACTGAACCTTCCTATACCCAGAGTCAATCAAAACTATGTTTCCCAAAGGGCTCCAAAGGGAAAACAGCCTGCAGTTCTTAAAAGCAAATGGGTGTTACAGACTAAAACACACACAAACAAAGCCAAAACTAACATCTTAAAAAACATAATCAACACCCAAGGTCAAAGCTGTCCACCTGGACCGACTAACAACTTCTCGTTACTGGGAGAAAGGGCGCTTAACTGGTATGATACATGTAAATACGCTACCAGGGTCTAATGATGTCAGGCATCTCAGCAGATCGAGACTACAGCCTACAGACCTAAGGTGTGAAATCAAAGTCCTTCAGAAGAGAAGTATCAACGTGCTTACCCCGTTCAAAAACTGTGCTAATGACACTAGTTAAAAGAAAAATAGTTAAGGTTCAAAAATGGAAATAAATTAAATGGATGAATTACAAAGAATACAAAATAAGATCAAAATAATCTTAGCTTGTAAGGAACCTCCATGAAAGCACAAATGAAATTGCTTCACTAAAACATTTGGAACCAAAATGATTCCTCTGGTCACTAGGCAAACTGCTTCAAAATGGAGTTTAGATTAAAAATACTGCATCTAGCAAACTGAAGTATTAAAAATACAAAACTGATACATTGTTTGCAAGCAAACCTAAAAGATGTTCTGAGCAAAACCGCAAAAACAGGTAAAGAAGAGGCATGGAATGTAAAATCGATACATTGTTTGCAGCAGAGCCTGGACTAGTGTTCTGAGCAAAAACAGCAATAAGTCAGGTAAAAACAGAAATGGAATGTTAGCAAGTCCAACTAACATTTTATGGAACAACATAATGAGCTCACTTTAATCTAATGAAACAAGTCAGTCATTTTAAGAGTTGGCAAAATAATCTTGACTGATGACATAATTCTATCCTAGAATTTGAGATGAGAGTCAGTGCCCAAAGATCACACTGCAGAACAGTAACTTCTCTGAAAAGCAGCCGAAGAACACTTAAACTATAATACTATTTACTCATCAAAAATGACTTGAGCCAAAAGACACCAACTTTTTGAGAAATAGACTGAAACAATATCCATAACTTCTCAAAAGTTACACCTAAAATCACCTCAAAGAGTGATGATTTAGAACTGACCATTTAAATGTGATCAAGAGGCTGAAGAGCAAGAGTGTTCTTGTTATCAGCTCTCCCTATCATGACTTGACGTTTAAAAGCTCAGTAAAATACTGCCAAAGAAGTCCAATGAATTGTTCTTTCATGAGATTCTGAACAACCACAGACCTAAGGTGTGAGAGGCAACAACAAGAAGCTAGAAACCATAGTATCAACAAGACAGAACTTGATTTTTTAGAAACTTTGCTGGATGATACTAAGATGAACATTTAAAACTAATAAAGGTTCAAGAATGCTTGTATAAATATTTCTCCAACTGACTATAGTAAGAACACAGTGAATATCATCCCAGACCCTGGAATTCTAACTATTAAGATTTTTTGAAAGTTAACTTAACAAAAATCTTCTCCACACTAACCTTAATCAAGCTTGTAATCAGATGAGCCCACTGATTAAACCTAAAGCTGCACAAAATTCAAAACTCAGTAACAATGAGGACTCTGGTCTCTCAAGAAGGTTGCTGTAAAAATGGTAGATATTAGAAAAATACACTTCCATGATGCCTTTGTACAAAATCCAAACTGTAATTATTGTTCAATCCAACCTAAAAAGATGCATTAGAGAACTTTAAAAACTTTTGATAAAACATGTTTAAATTTATTCCTACCTTCTGCATGAGGATTACTTTGTACCTAGGTAATGCAGCAATGTTTCCCTTATATATCTCCAAACAGAATACAGTAACTATATAAGTCCAACTAATATATGACAATGGTAGTAATAATAGAAGTATATATATATATATATATTTTAAAAGAAAAAAGATCCTGTTTTTAACATTATTTTGATTGTTTACTACTTCTAAATTTTCTTGTCTCTAAGGCTGATAATGGACCAGAGAATTCCTCTGAAAACATTGCTTATAACAATAACAACTCGCAAGTACTCATCAAAGACTTGGCGCAAAAGTTCTGCCTTTGAATTTGGCATTACATAACACCCATCAACACTTCAGTGATGGGCTGTTATCTTCATCACCTCCCCTAATTTTTAAAAAACGATTTCATAGAAAATTATGGTCACTGCATTTTAACGTTAAGATTTCCTTCACACCCTGAGGATCAGCCTCCTTCAGGTGTTCCTGAGTCTTTGATTTTTACATAGTAAATATTTACTATATAATTGTGGTTTTTATTACTCAGATTGTTTTTCCATGAAATTGTGAATCTATTAGCAATAATAACAATTTTATAGGATTTTAACAAGAAGTTCTTATTCCTGAAACCATTTTATCTTTAAGACAGAACTTGATATTTTATGTATGTATGTATGTTCTTGATGATAGTGCTATATAACATGTAATATATATATATATATATATATATAAATATATATGGAAGTGAAACTGATATTTGTTTGTCCACTATAGAAATCATCCCAGCTTGACAGACTTAGAAAAATTTTGCACACGGCAAAATCAAACCCCTTTTGACAGACATACAAACACAGACAAAACAAATTAAATTTCGTTTTTAGTCCACCTTTTCTTCAGTAACATTTAATCAGATGTAGCCCACTGGAAACCTAGTTTTCTACAAGATTTAAACTCCTCCCAGCAAACCCTCAGACTAGGTAGACAAATGCAAATTTCCTCATTAATTCATTAGTTTCTTGTTCGTTTTTACTTTCCAAAAGGCGCTTTTGAATTTACCTGTATGGAGGGTAAATGTCTATCCATGCAAATAGCCCAAATTAAGAAATGGCAACTAACTGTTCACTTTGACGAACATGTTTATTTAATGCTCATGCACACAACACAACAATGCTGTTATCTTTTTTGCTGATGTATTCATACACAGGAGGAATAGTATATATCATCTAGAAAAATAAAATTATTGTTTATTGTTATATATTAGAATGATATATATTCATTTCATTTCTTTATCCAAGTGTATTTATTAAAAAAAAAATAGTTGCCTAACATTCCTCCAAGAAGGGAAAGATGATAAAATTGTTACCAGGGGTTTTAACATTAGTTTGATTGCTGTTACGGACATGCATAGCAAATTTTTTGTCTAATGATCCGTGTAACAGATACTTCATTCTAAACATTAAATAATAATTTGATGTCATTGTTTTAATGAGTTGTTCTTATTATGCAAATTAAAAACGACCCTAAAACCAATATAAATAATATGTATTATGAATTGAAGTATATATAAATGGAAGTGAAAGTTTGCCATTTTTTTTCTTCATATAGAAACTGTTGCAACAGTTCACAGAATAATAGAAAAAGTAAAAAGGTGTAACAGATTATTGACTAAATATTTATTATTAAAAAAGACATCAAACCTCATACAATGTTAATGAACGAGTACAAATCTGAACAAAACAAATTTGTTCAGTTTTCTATGAATTTTAGTCCACCTTTTCTTCAGTAACATTTTAAAAAGACCTCACGAGTAGCCTTGGCCTATACCAAATTGTGTGTATCACATGGAAATATTGTTTTAAATATTTATTGTATGATTTGCTTAAACCCTCAGAAATAGCACTGAGGGAACTAACAAATGAATAATTTCGTCATTAATTCATTAGTTTCTTGTTCGTTTTACTTCTGAAGAGCGTTTGAGAATTTACATGATGGAATACAGCGTAAACTGTCATAATTGATGCAAATAGAGAGAGAAATTAAGAAATGGAGAAAGAGAGACAGTTTATAACGTTGTTATTTGGTTTTCTTGGGCAATGCTGGTTGGTAACACAACATATATATATATTTTGCTGATGTATATATACAGGAAGGATATATATATTCCCATCATCTAGGAAAATAAAATTATTGTTTATTGTTATATATTAGAATGATATATATTCATTTATATATATTTATCCAATATATTTATTAAAAAAATAACCAGTTGCCTATATTCCTCCAAGAATATAAAGATGATTCATATTATTCAAAACAGGAGTAATATATAATTTAAACCTCCAGGAGACAATGAATAGAGTAGCTAAAATTTAAACATTTATTTATTTTAAACACAATATAGTATCTTAATAATGTTACTAATAAAAATCTAATGATGTCCCCAGATAATGTCTGTTGTAATTTAACATGTCCCCTTAAAAACGAATCTCTAAAACCAATATAAAAAATAACTACCATGAATTATAAAAGAGATCCATAACACAGATACCATTTTTTTCTTCAAATATAAACTTAAACCAGCATAACTCCTAGAATAAATTTCAGGAAACCAATCTTTCAATAGGAAGAATATGCCGTTTTGAAATTAATTACTTTGAACTATTAAAAAAAAAGATGTCTAAATTCTCATACAATGTTAATAAAAAAATTTAAATCTGAACTGAGGATTTAATTTAAGGGACTAGTGATATGGATTGGAGAAAATTACTTTCATTATAGTAATGTGTATCAAAAAAAATCATTTCCCTAGGCCTCAAAGTAAATTGTCTTATCTTAAAGTGTTTGATACTGTTTTAAATATTTATTGTCTGTTTTGAGCTGATAACAGGCTGGTAAACAAATGCAGAAACTGCGGATCTAACAGTGAAAACTGAAATAAATCGATATCTTATTCTTCCATATTACCTTACTAAGATCCATAAAAAGGTTTCTGATAAAAGTCTTTGATATTTCCCAGATTAAATCACAAGCAGCAAACTGTGAGTTGATGGTTCATGCTAAACAACAACCGAGATGAAAATAAATAAACCTCGAGAGAAAGTTTATTTATTTTTTCTTGGGTTCTGAATTGTTCAACAGTCGTTAAATATATAAAATAGCGGGAAGTTAAATCTCTAATTTGTTGCCACACATAATGTCTTACATTACTAATAATGAGTACTTAAAGAATTGAACATATTTTATATATATATATATATATATATATATATATATATATATATATATATATATATATATATATATATATATATATATATATATATATATATATATATATATATATGGAAATTAGTGAACACATGAGAATATGTTTCACAGAAATAAATTTCTGACTCATACCTGGAACACACCTTGGTCTCCTCGAGTGACAGGCCAAGGCAGTACCAGCTCACCTGCCAAAGTCATAAAAGTTGGGACCTAATTACACCATACCTGAGGTTTTTCCTGGGTAGGCTTCTGAAGCCCAACATACTAGCAAATTTTACCCAACTTCCCAACCACCATCAGTTCAGTCAGTACCATTTAATTCGAAGTACCCCTTCACCATGAGATATGATGGAAATAATGAACACATGAGAATGTGTTTCATAGAGAAAATTTCTGACTCACACCAGGAAGGACCTCAGTCTCCCGAGTGATAGGCCAAGGCTGTACTGACTCAACTACTAAAGTCATAAAAGATGTTGGAACATAAGTGCACTATACCTGAGGTTTTTCCTCGGACAGGCTTCTGAAGCTAAACATACCACTGAATTTTACCCAGCATCTCGACATCAGCAATTCAGTCAGTACCATTCCTTTGGAATTACTCCTTCACTGTGAGATGTTATGGAAATAATGAACACACGAGAATATTTTTCACAGCAATAAATTTCTGATTGATTTTCATCTAAAAGGTATACACATACTATCTTTGATGAAATTATGTGGGTAAACAATGGTGATAAATGTGAAAGTGCTTTAAAAAATATGCTAAATATGAAATTGTATGCAGGCATGTACCTGTTACCAACACAAGGTATAAACAAAAAGATTTACATGGCTATTAAAAAAAATAAATAAATAAATAAATTGGTGTACAAATAAACCTTGACATAAACAATAGCAAAGATTGGCAGCAAACAAAAATATGTCTAGAGCAACTTAACTAAGAAATTTTATACCATCAGTATTAAATAATGATGTGAATCGTTTTCACAGCAGTTCTTATCATCAGTGTATGTATTTCTCACTTTTTCCATACTTTCACATTTTCACTTGTTTGGTTGGTGGTTACTCTAGTGATTACTTTTTGTTTATGTATTTTTTGTAATATTGAAAAAATATGAATGCACATATTTTTCCAGAATGGTTTCACTTGAACTGGATATGTTTACCCTCGAATGAATTTAATTAAGTATGTATCCATTTTGTATTTATTTATATATATTTTTTGTTGATCACTTTGTTTTAGGTTAGTTGTAGGCAGTGGTTGGATTTGCCACCCAAATCTAGAAGTGATGGGCTTGAGGCTATGTATGGTGGGGTCAGGGGAGGCATGTGGGTGTCATTACTGATGAATACAAACAGCATGTGTTCATCTGGTTTGGAATGGACGGTTTTTTGGAGTCTTTGTATATTCGGATGTACTGTCAGAATCTTCCAACAACTTCTGGTAGTCTTTCCAATTCTTCATCTGGATGGCTGGAATTACCGACAGAGAAGAATTCGCCTGTTACACAGATGAGTTCCTTGAACACCATGTCAGCAGGTGGTGTTGATTTCTTGTGCAGGTGTCATACATAGACTGAGAAATACCCAGGGTAGTTGTACTTTCCAATCAGGGCAGTTGCACCAAAATGTATGCCAAAATGGCTGACCCATTTGGGTGTCAAATCCAACCACTGCCTACAACTAACCTAAAACTGAGTGGTCAGCAAAAAGTGATATAGATAAATAAATACAGAAATACACACAAATGCCTAATTAATTCATTCAAGGGTAAACATGTCTAGTAAACATGTCGAGAAGTGTTTCTGCACAGCTGTTCACTCTAGCTTCTGTCATTGGGATTACCTCCAGCCATGGTGTGGTTATTTCTGTAGCTGTGAGGATGTACCTAAAGCCACTGGAGGGGTGTAGGGGTACTGCTGTGCCTACATGGAGGTGGCTGAAACAACATGGGGAGGGGAGAAATTCCCTGATGCCAGACTGTGGTGTGTCATTTTGCTTTTGTGGCACTTGATGCACTGTTTTGCCTATTTTTTATGTCTTTTTTGCTTCATGCCATATGAATTTTTCTGTTACTGGTTTGGCTGTTGTTTTACCAGATTGATGAGTAAATCCATGCATGAGTTGGAACACTTTCTTTTGTAGAGCTTTTGGGCAGTAGTGGGCACAAGCAGCCTCTGCTGATTTTGCAGAGGATTGTTCTTCCCTTGACACCGAATTGAATTTCTTTCCATTTCTGGTTCATTGTGAAGGTGGGATGTGTATTTCAGGGTCTTGTTGTTGGGTGTCTTTCGTATCTATTCTTGATGATATGTCTGCTAGGAATATATTTTATTGGGCTGACATTTGCTGTTGATAGGCAGGATATGTATCATGTTTTGTCAGAAGTGTCTGTTGCTGTGTGTTTTGCAAGAAATTCTCTGTTGAATGTACTGTTTTTTTCTGTCATTAATTTCTGACAGCACCCATCATGACATTCCTTATTTATTGGTAAGTGAGAGCCTGGCCTTGGGATTTGAAAATGACAGTGTCATGGCATCATTGAGAGCTTACTTGTATGTTATGAAGGTGTCTTGTTGGATGGAGGCCCATCCTCGGCAGCAACACCAGGAGACTCATGTGGAGCCAAGATTTTGGTGATACTGAGAATGAATCTGTAGTAGTAATTACCATTATAATGAATTCTTGGAATTTTTATGGTGTTTGGGGATGGGTAACACCTGGGAAGGTTGAGGGTGTATGTTATCCTTAGAAATATGATGGCCCAGAAGCTTGACAGATGAGGCCATAGTAGTGCATTTGCCAGGACAGATGATTAAGCCATTGTCCCATAGGAGGGGTAGCATGGTCCTTATATGTTGTTGGTATTCTTGGGCCAAGGTCAGCCAGGATAAAATCCATTAGATTCTGGAATGTAACCCTTGAAATCCAGAGGCCAGTGTTGAACATTTGAAGATGTATGTTCCGAAGGGCATGATGATTGCCATTTTGGTACATCTTTTTGGTGAACTTGAACTTGGAAGTAACACCTCATTAGATCAAACTTGAAGAATCTTGTCCTCTGGAGAGTGTTATGATGCCCACCGTGTTGAGAAGTGGGTAATGATCAGGTTCCATTTGAAAGAGTAGTTGCTTGTTGCCTCTGTAGGGGTGCCATGATCTGCTAGATTTCTTTACCCTCTGGACTAGTGAGGCCCAACTATCCCAGATCCCTGAAGGTATTTTTAAGCGGTGGGTAGTTTTAGTTTTCTGTAAAAGAAAACTATTGTGCTGGCTTTGTCTGCCTGTCCGCCCTCAGATCTTAAAACCTTCTGGGGCTAGAGGGCTGCAAATTGGTATGTTGATCATTCACTCTCCAATCATCAAACATACCAAATAGCAGCCCTCTAGCCTCAGTAGTTTTTATTTTATTTAAGGTTAAAGTTAGTCATAATCATGCATCTGGCAATGATATTGGACATGCCACCACTGGGCCATGGTTAAAGTTTCATGGGCTGCGGCTCATACAGCATTATACCGAGACCACCAAAGGATAGATTTATTTTTGGTGGCCTTGATTATAAGCTGTACAAAAAACTCTATTGCGCCGAAGAAACTTCGTCACATTTTTTACTTGTTTAATGTAGCAAGCAATGTTCCAGAGTGGACCAGTAATTTTCAGTGGAAGAGGCTGTGATTGGCAGGTACCTTGGGAGTCTGACAAAGTTCTGGCTAGAAGATGTTGAGGACCTCTTGGAGGAGGAGATGTAAGTTGGTGGTCCCTACCAACGAGATGAGTGGCCTTTTTGGTCCCTTGGAGAGTTTTGCCATTCAGAAAGTAGAAATGTGTGTAAGTTGGCAGCAGGTGATACTCACAAGCAGTTCGTAGTGGTCAAGAAGTCAGCACCGAAGAGGGGCATTTGGATGTTGGTGACAATAAATTCTGTCCAGTATGAAGTAGAGGATGAGGTTTCCGTGGCCATAGGGTGACATGGTGCTCTGGTTTTAGCTACAAATTGCACCTTGGTGTCAGGGAGTTATAGTTGTCAATTTTTTTATGCTTATATTGATATCCTGCAGGCACAAGTGTCTACCAGGAACTTCATGTCAGAGATGGTCTTGCTCTTGGTGATGTACAATCCAGAAAACTTGATGTCTGAAAGTGTTATGGTAACAACCCGGGTCATTTTTTTTTACCATAGCTGAGGTGCAGTTCCATGACACTTCTCTGAATTTGTGGTGATAGAAATGTCTATAAGTTGGCAGCAGGTGATACTCACAAGCAGTTCGTAATGCTCAAGAAGTCAGCACCGAAGAGGGGCATTTGGATGTTGGTGACAATAAATTCTGTCCAGTATGAAGTAGAGGATGAGGTTTCTGTGGCCATAGGGTGACATGGTGCTCTGTTTTAGCTACAAGTTGCACCTTGGTGTCAGGGAGTTATAGTTGTCAATTTTTTTATGCTTATATTGATATCCTGCAGGCACAAGTGTCTACCAGGAACTTCATGTCAGAGATGGTCTTGCTCTTGGTGATGTACAATCCAGAAAACTTGATGTCTGGAAGTGTTATGGTAACCACCCTGGTCATTTTTTTACCATAGCTGAGGCGCAGTTCCATGACACTTCTCTGAATTTGTGGTGATAGATGCACGGCATTGGTGGCTGTGGATGGCCCTGTTGCTGCAGCGTGCATAGACATCTCTGTATGTCGTTTTCTCATTCATTATAGTGCTGGTTGTACTTGGCTCCCAGATGGTGGGAATATACATTGTGAGGCTTTGTAGCCTTCCAGCAACTTGTCATCCTTCTTCAGGAGCACTGCCATGGTTGTACCTACAGGATCGGGCATGATGGAGCAGATGTTGGTTAGCAGGTGGTACAGCCAAATCTCTTTGGTGAGATCGACCTTTGGTTGTTTGCTGTCTGCACCGAGTTTTGGTAGAATGAGAAGGGACTTGAGTTATGCCAGGGTGTCCTTTCTAATTTGTCCCCCCGTGGCATGTTCAGGAGATTGAAGGCTCATGTGGTGTGGTTGGGCAGCACTGAGGAGCATGATGATGAGGAACTGATGGAGTTCTTCACAGGTGATCTTTTCCCACTGTGTGTCCACCTGCATGCAATGCTGGGATAGAGGGTGTTGGGATCATAATCTGCCTTCTTCATTGAGCTCGAGACATTATAGAGACCTAATTGTACCATCACGCTCCGAAACTGGATAGATGTCCAGTGTGACCACATCACATTTATGCTTTAACCTTCATGTTATGGTTTCTAAGAAGTTGGTTCGGCTATATTCAGTCCTTTTATTAAAGTTTTAAGAGAATTTTTAATAGGCAGGACCCAAAAGGTCTGTGTTGATGGCAAGTATAGTAACATTAGTAATGTACTAAAGTACTTTTAAGTGTTCTTCAAGGTAGTGTTTTTGGACTTTTTCTATTTTTTATCTATATTAGTGACATCTGGCAAGGCCTGGAGAACAAACTGATTGCATATGCTGACGATACTACTCTAGCTGTTGTTCCTTCTCCCAAAAGTCTGTGGTTGTGGAATCTGGCATATATTCTTAAATGGAGTAGGATTTTGTTTATGAAGATTCAGCCTTCTAAAACTCGAAGTATTGTAGTTAGTCATATAAATGGTACAGTTTTATATGTCATTGCCTATTTTAAGGTGTAACTTTTAATAACAAATTGACTTTTGACAAGCCTATACATAATATTGCTTCCACAGTTTCTCAAAAAGTTAGTACCTTTTTACATAATGAAGTTATGATATCTAAGTTTATTATCTGTTATTCATTATTTGGGAAACTGTTCTCTTGGCGCTGACTCTCATCTCAAACTCTTGGATAGAGTTTATTTTGCCAACTCTTATGTTGACTTGTGGCATAGACATAAAGTGAGTCCATTATGTTTGTTGAACTAGTAATGTTGACTTGTGGCATAGACGTAAAGTGAGTCCATTTTGTTTGTTGCAAAAAATGTACTACAATGATAAACATCCCCTTCACTCTTCTTTACTTGACCTAGCTGTTTTTACTTACAAAACTAGGAAGGCTGCTGCTGCAGTGTGTCATTTTTATATTGTCAGTTTAATACTACTCAGTTTGCTAGTTCTATCTTGGCTACAGCTGAATTACTGACCTCCAAATGTTTAAGCAAGGAGCTAATTCATTCCTGCTTTCTGCTGAAGTCTCCTGAATTCAGGTGCATCCCTGTTCTTTATTTATTTATCTATTTATTTATTTATTTGCCACCTTTTCCCATAACTTGTTTCTCAACAGGCTGATTTCCCTGTATCATTTTGTGTTATGGTTATGTATTGCTGTTGTTTGGTTGCGATGCCAGATAACAAACTCCAATGAAATCAGTCAATGCTGCATGTTAAGTAACGGTTCTAGGAACATTTTACTTCTGCATTAGCATAACAAATGCAATGCCCTTGATTATATTTTATATAATATATTCTTCATTTAACGTGCTTTTTTCCCATTTTATATATATATATATATATTATATATATATATATATAACTATATGAAGTCCGATTGTGTGTGTGTGTGTGTGTGTGTGTGTGTGTGTGTTTGTGTGTGTGTGTGTATGAGTGCATAGCCCTAGAAAAAAATCATGGTGTAATCGATGAAAAAAAAATGGCAAGATGTTGAGGAGGTTTGGTATGGTAGATAAGTTGGTTAGAGCAATTTAAAGCTTATTTAATGGAAATAAAAGAGTATTAAAGGTTATGTAGAGGGAATAGCAAACGGTCTGGAGTAAAACTGAGTCAGAGGTAAGGGTGGTTTATGTCTCTACAAGTCTTTATTTTAAAGTTGGAGCGATGCAAGAATTCGGAGAGAGGACAGTACATTTAAGTGTAGTCTTGTAATAAGAAACTGAGTTGCAAATGGAATATGGAATGGTTGATATTTTTATATAATACATTGGTAAAAAGATAAGCATTGGTAAAAGGATGAATCAGTTAAACCTTTCATCTTGTGGAAAATTGGAGGGTGATGGGTTGGTTAAAGGGTGTGCAACATCGACATCAGCATATTACAAATTTGGGTTAAAGTTATTAAGACGATTGAGAAAATCTACGTTATTTTCAAGAGAATTTCTCGAGATGTTCTCTTTCAGCTATGGGTTATGGTTTGAATGTTTCTGTTAACAATAATATTGTTTGATTGGAAATAGGAAATGCCTTCTGTCAACTGGAAAAATATAGCAACATCCCTATTGACAAACTGCAAGGGTATGATATACGGAATTGCTGGACTGGGTGTGTCACCTACAGTACTATTCAAAAGAGGTTCTTTGAAACGTAAAAGAAAATTAAAAATGACAACACTCTCCATGTCGCAAAAGCAGCCAAGTCAAGTGCTCTTGTTATCCTGGATAAAACTAAACAGCACAGAAAAATGTACGGACTGTTAGACGATCATATTAATATTAAGAAATTCCTATATAATCATAAGGATTTAACAAATATTTCTATTTGTCCAATTTCTCCTTGTTTGTATGGTACTATGAAGATGCAAAAACAAGGTAGTTCAGTGAGACCTATTATAAGATCTGTGGGTTCTTTTGCATAAAAACTATCGAAATACCTGGTTGAAATACTTAAACCACTAGTGGGCACTGTCTCAGGATGTTCTCTTGAAAATAATGTAGATTTTATCAATCGTTTTAATAATTTTAACACAAATTATAATTTTGTAATGGTGAGTTTCAACGTTACTTCTCTCTTTACAAAGGTGCCAGTAGACGACCTGTTGGAGTTGGAGGATGAGATGAAAAAACATGTTTTATACTGCCACACAAAGCTTGAATTGAACTTATAAAATTGTATCAAAGGTTGCAAGTCTCCTTTTAATGGTAATTATTATGAGGAGAAATTCGGTATGGTCATGCGAAATCCTCTTCCTCCAATACTTGTTTTTTGAGAGAAAGTATTTACAGAACTATTTGTCAAGAGGTGTGTTATGGGTATGATATGTGGATGACATCTTTTGTTCTTGGCCAGTAAAAAGGAACGTAAACAACCTCTATAAACTCCACCCTTGAGAGGCAAGAAGACGGAAAATTGCCATTTTTAGATGTGACAGCACATAGATCTGATAGAAAGTTCAAATTTTCTGTCTATAGGAAGCCAACAAGTATCAGTTTTTCTATTCACTTTTATTCTAAAACTAAGACTGCTGTTTTTTCTGTTTTTAAGAGCGCAGTGCGGGTCAGTAGCCCGGAATTTTTAGATCAAGAATTTGACAAGATACGTGAAATTGCAGGCAATTTGAGGTACCCAAACACTTTTTTTTTTAAATTTTTTTAAACTTCCGAAAAACGTTTAACGGATTGCCGAAAACTCAAGAGTTCAAAAACAAAAATCTTCCAGTGCTTCCTTTTTATACTTGTTTTAATAATATCGCGAGACAGGTCAAGCCACTCGGTATTACTGTTTTGTTTAAAACACTAGGGACTATTAGAAACATATTAACTAGAAATTCGCCAAGAAATGAAGCGGGATGTATCTATAAGATTCCGTGTAAGCAATATAATGAAACGTACGTGGGACAACGTGGGAAGACGCTGGCTGTTCGACTGAAATAACATAAACATAGTGTAAGAACAGGTAATATGTAAACTGCATTATTTGCACATATGAATAACAGTAATCATGGAATTAATTGAACAGAATAGAATGAAATTCGGTTTTGTAATGATCTGGTGAAAAGAAATTTAATAGAATCTTGTACAGTATAATTAAAAAGGACTGTGACAGTTGAGTAATGTCAGCCTAGGCTTATATAAAATTCCTAAAATTTTAGCGAAGGTTAATTTAAAGTAAGTAGGTTATAAGGCATTACCATTGTTCGGCAATTTTTAGCGTTGTTTGTCTTGCCACGAAGTCTTCTTGCGAAGGTGTAGAAATACATGAAAGCGCTTGGTTCAAGTCAAGTATATTTTAGTTTAACCAGACCACTGAGCTGATTAACAGCTCTCCTAGGGCTGGCCTGAAGGATTAGACTTATTTTACGTGGCTAAGAACCAATTGGTTACCTAGCAACGAGACCTACAGTTCATTGTGGAATCCGAACCACATTATAACGAGAAATGAATTTCTATCACCAGAAATAAATTTCTCCAATTCTTCATTGGCCGGGTGGAGAAAGCGAACGCGGGACCAGCAGAGTGCTAGCTAAGAACGATACCCACCCGTCCAATGAGGAACCGCTTGGTTCATGTAATTCGCTGAATGCATATATATATATATATATATATATATATATATATATATATATATATATATATATATATATATATATATATATATATATATATATATAATCAGAAAGCTACAAACGTCCTTAATATCTAATTCACTATCGAAGTAATATTTTTCATATATGTTACCGAAGAGGAATTTTAGGTGATAATAAGTCCACCGTCCGACTGGTTATGTGTCACTGTAAGTCCTGATTCCCCGTCCGTCGCTGGTTCGATCCCACGGGACGGTGGACTTATTATCACCTAAAAATTCCCTTCGGTAACATATATGAAAATATATTACTAGGTAGAGTGAATTAGATATTAAAGGACGTTTGTAGCTTTCTGATTGTATATGAATCACATGTGATAAATAGTCATATATATATATATATATATATATATATATATATATATATATATATATATGTGTGTGTGTGTGTGTGTGTGTGTGTGTATGTATGTATGTATGTATGTATATATACATATTTATTTATTTATTTACTGTATATATATACACATATATGTGTGTATGTATGTAGAGAGGAGAGAAATGCCACACAGGGAGAGAAATGCCACACATACCGAGCACTTACTTATTATGGTAACACCCCTAGCTGGAAGATTTTTAAATAACATCTGCGGCCTGTGCTACTTTGATCGTAATATTCTATTAAATGAGAAGTATACACCCACACGTGTTTATATAACAACTCATTATTACATAATTTTGATAAAGCTGTGTTTGGGTTTCCTCGGTAATGAAGATTAGGATAAAAAGCTTGTACAGTATATGCAGGTCCGGAACAAGGACGTTTATGGCTTCATATAAGTTGAGCTTTGATGACGAAGGGAACAGATCAGGTACTGAAGGAATACTTACATCTGCCACGTGCTTTACTTCCCAGGATATTCCCCTTGACGGAAAATGAATCTTCCGATCATCACAATTTTTGTTTTGTGTACAGTGCAGTTATGCTGCAACAGTCATTAGTTCTGTCGAATGCGGATACAGTTTACTAGAGCTGACTAAACCAAAGCACTCTCTCGTATCACCGTGTTGAGAGATTATTGCTTACTTAGACTTTAATATATAAATATGTATAATATATATATATAACACATACACACACACACACACACACACATATATATATATATATATATATATATATATATATATATATATATATATATATATATATATTTTGTGTGTATGCGTATAGAATCTACTGGTCCCTTTTACCTCATATCTACAGTCTGTATTTTTAATAGCCACCATGGCGTCTTAACTTCCTTATTCCTCAGAGTTTTTAGGATGTGCATATCATTAAAAGCCTTTATCGAAGACGAATAAAAGTGTAGTTCCACTCATGCATTCATGTATCTGAGGGATACATTTTTTAGTATGTGTGCCTGTGTGTGTTGTGCATGTGTTTTCTTAGACCATATATGTTTTCTTAGACTATATATATCTATGGACATCATTTGTACCAGCGAATAATTTAATAAGTTAATTAATAAGATAATTATATTAATAACACAAGCCGAAAAATGCACCTTTCTTGATGTTTTACAGAATTTCCAAGGTCACTGAGTTGGTGTGTGACGAACGCTTATAGTTTTAGCGTTATTTCATTTCCTTTTACCAAAATTTTTATCTGATTTGACAGAAACTTGCGGACTGCAGTATTGTATGCGATAGTGAAGTTTAATGGGGAGCTGTCTGTAGACTAATGCATTCGATGTCTGTCTACAGATAACTGGGCCATCATTCTTCCCCAGCCAAAAAGACATTTAAAACTCTCTGTATGTTAAGACATTTTATTGTTTTTTTTATTATTATTATTATACTTCGTCATCAAAGCTGAATAAAAAAATTGTGAACTCTGCAAGGGCAACTGTCTTTTTAAGTGGACCGGCTCTCTCTCTCTCTCTCTCTCTCTCTCTCTCTCTCTCTCTCTCTCTCTCTCTCTCTCTCATATCTGTGCAACCAAAGTTTGTTATGGGTACATAAAGGGGAAACGGAAAATGAATGGCATAGGTATGTCAACAAAGGGAAAAGGGTACGAATATGGTGAACGGCGAACTCACAATATTTTTTTCTTTTCTCTGCAGTAATAAGGGGAAACAAAGGAAATTTCAAGATTAATAAATTATATGCTCCCTTTATAGAAAACGATAGATGTGAGAATAGAGAGAAAGTATTCAAATGGAGAGAAAGGAAAATTTACAACATGGGATTTCCATTTTTGGGGCCAAAGATAAAGGGGCCCTATCCCGCTTTTAGATGTTCGCGTTCCTTGGAAGAGCCTGCACTCACTCATTTTAGTCATCATGCAGACGAGGTGTCTTCCGAAAGTGAAGCAGATTGCTCCTTTCAATTAATCTTAAGAGCCAAAGGTTCGATGTCAGTGCTTGGAAATGTTTCTGAGAGGCAATGGCACCTTGCTTGCATTCCAGTTATCATTTTCTAGGACCGTTCTACATATGCTGGCGTTTTTTACGTCTAACGATGGAATATAATCTCATACTCAAGTCATTTTATAAGGTTTATGTTGATGGCACGCGCTTCGCTTCCGGCTTTTTAAAGTTTTTGCGGGTCTGTTGTTAGTAGTAATAGATTCACTCAACATTAAACACGAATTCAGTTCTGTATGCCTGTCATCAAATTTTCACTTCCGCCTTTGGAAAACAAAATTTCATACAGAGTTATCAAAAATTATAATTAAAATAATCGATTGTTTTATAATCACGAATACTGCCTTTTCATTTTTGACTTGTGCTTCCCGGTTTTTGTGCCCTACTGTGCGAACGGCACAGGACGCAAAAATAAGCTCAGATTAATGAATGTAAGCACTAAAGGAAAGATACCTCTGCGGCCTTATATGTCCATGGCTCTCTCTCTCTCTCTCTCTCTCTCTCTCTCTCTCTCTCTCTCTCTCTCTCTCTCTCTCTCTCTCTGTTGCATTAGATTTATTTATATGACTACCGGATCATCTTGAAGAATATGTGTTTTGTTATATTACTCATGAAAGTTATAGTTCGACTTCGTAGGTCATTGCAAGCAGGGAAACTTATCATCATATTGTTATTACTTATCAGAAGATGACTGCTCACATAATCGTTAAAAGTGTTTGTCAAGTTGAAAACTCTAGAACTCTCCTAAGATTCTCGAGGAGGTCCGAGGTGGGATGGGGCGGCGACCGATTGCTGTCCCTTACTTCGTCCCTCCTTCAAATACTGTAATGCTAACATCAGTTATCTAATCTACGATTAAGGAAATAAAAAGGATAGGATGTGTGGAATAGACCTGAGTCAATTTAATGTTAGATGCCCTTTAATATGTTGGTGGGTCACATGAATCCAACAGAAAATTCTGACGCTTCCTACTTACGGTAAGCAAACAATCATCGATCGATTTCCGTGAAACGTGCGTGGATGTAATAGCCTTTATGGGTGTTACTTGGTCATCTTAATGTAAACAGGGATCCTCTCTTTCGTCTTACTCTGAGAGAATACTACCTGTAGAATAAATCCAGAGGAGGACCTACAGTAAGGCTCTTATACATATTATACAGACATACATATGTGTGTATGTATAAATAAATAAACATAATTTATATTGCAATGCACTGGCAAAACTGCTCGAGAGATATGAATTTAGTAGATAATACTTATTTGATTTATGTTCTGCATGTTGAACTGACATCACAAAATTAATGATTAACGACAATTCTGTTTTGATTAGTAGTATTTTGTATTAAAAATTGTTAATCATTTGTACCCATTAAAGCAAATGTCGTTTACAGAGTACGCAAAACTTTTTACGTCAGTAATGGTTAATGAAAGGGGCGTAAAATGCGCATGTTTATTATGAGGAAAAATTGCTTAAACGAAGAGTGTATTTAAGGAAGTATGCAATTAACAACACAGAGAAGGCTAAGATTCAGGGAAGGTATTCTTACCTTTCAAGTCTACCAGGACATCCGTTTTTGTTAGGACACTCTTCTCTTCATTTGTAAGACGTCGCAATGAAACGGAATTCAGATGAAAGACGCGTGACCTTGGGACCTTATGTCCCGTCGTAAACGTATGACGATGTACGTTAAAATCAGTTTTCTTTTTTATTGGCCGTGAAAGATATTTTTGTCTGCTCATTCTCTTTTGGTCCCGTTGTCATGTAAACAGGTTTTTGTATGTACTGTTCCTTTGCTCGCTTGTCTCCCATTGCTGTATGCTCATGCTCATGTTCATCGCATCCCCTGCCAAGTCCACGACTGGAGTTCGTCATTAGAGTCACGTACCTACTTTGTGTAATCCCTTGCCCACGACTCCTCTTTAAGAGCACTAAGTCAAAGGGCATGGTGCATGCTTCTCTATTTAACGTGTTGGTTTTGACATTTGACATCAAAGTTGTTCATAGGACATATATGCCTTCAATGTAATAATGCACCATACGTTTTTACCACTGTTTATGTTTCGGCATATGCACACATTTATTTATATATATATATATATATATATATATATATATATATATATATATATATATATATATATATATAATATTATATATATTACATATACATATATATAAATATATATATATATATATATATATATATATATATATATATATATATATTTATATATTTATATATTCTGTGTGTGTATGTATGTATATTATTTTTTTCCAGACATGCAGTGTTAAATGGAGTTGAATAGGAAGATTTTGTTAATTGTTTTATGCTTTCAAGTCATCTGTAAGCCTCCTGAGCATCTCCTTGCGTATTATTTCAAGTGCGCCGATGTTTCAGATATGGCAGTCTGTTAAACTGTAGTTCTTTCATTGTTTGAGTCATTGTTGTGTATGAATATGTTCACCACTTGTTCTTTAATCAATTCGTTCTGCCTGCTAGATAGTGAACAATCAGGCTGATTGTTGGCAACTTTCTCATTTTATTAGATTCTGTTTTTATGTAACACTCCTCTCTTTTATACTGCATTTATTTACATTCTTCTTTTCCAGTAAATACGTTTCTTATTAAATCGTATAACAAAATACATTATTTTTTCCTCAGTCATTTGTTGTCCATAACAGTGACTTCATGGAGAGAGAGAGAGAGAGAGAGAGAGAGAGAGAGAGAGAGAGAGAGAGAGAGAGAGAGTCAGCAGCCATTGCCAGTAATCCTTTAACGGACTATCATAAGCTTCATTCACGATTTTGCATATGGTGCAACATTCACTTGTGTCTTGCAGTCATTCTCGCCTTTCCTAGATATGAAGGTTTTTTAATAATCCCAGTTATTCCTTCTCTGCGCTTCCGAATTAGAGGTCCTATTAATTAACTTATCCTATCCCATTGCCTATGATAACTAGACTACACTGACACGTTGTGTAATACTCGGTGGATGCTTTTGCGAAAAGCTTGTTAATGTCTGGTTTCAAGTCTCCCAAAAGAGATAGAGAGGAAAGCGAAGTGCACGGAAAGTTAGGTAATATTATTTTCCATTTAGATATCATCATACATGACACTTCTAAACCTTCAAGGACTTCTAATGAAAACTTCGTGGTGGTTCTGCAATAATGTTAGTTCTTCTCCGAGCTACTTCATGTTTCTTAGTAGATTTGGCATATAATTCCACTTTGCCAGACGTGTGATGGATCTTGAGTGCTGAATTGTTTCTCTGTATTGTTTGCCTCATTAATATTTTGCCCTGTATAATGTAACATACGAGAGCCGCATTTAACTCATTTTTGTCGAAGGTTAATAGCCCACACCCAGGAGAGAAAGTTATAGACAGAATGACCTGTAAGCATTGTGGTTTAGGAGGTGTCTGCGTTCCCTTTCGTAGAAAACCAGTCGCGCAGAGGCTGCTAGCCTTGCTCCCGTGATCACGGCCCATCACATGCGACTAAGTAATAAGTAACCAGTTCACGGTTTTTGTCAACATGCGCAACTGGCCTAAACAGGACGTGCCTGAAGCAGTCAACTATTTTTTAGTTTGGTACTCAACCCTAGCGACGTTTCGCTGGTTAGGAGATGTCCTAACCACGGGCTGGGCAACACGCACACGAGTATCACACACACACACTATATATATATATATATATATATATATATATATATATATATATATATATATATATATGTATGTGTGTGTGTGTGTGTGTGTGTGTGTATGTGTGTCAGTACTCGTAGACCAACCAGTGGTTAGGGACATTTACCTAACCAGCCAGATGTCGCAAGATGTATGAATTTATGTACGTATGTGTGTGTGCGTATGTGTGTTTGTGTAATGAATTCAATATTAATGGGTTGTTTGTGGCTTAAAATCATGTGCAAAGTTATTTACAGACATATATATATATATATATATATATATATATATATATATATATATATATATATATATATATATATATATATATATATATATATATATATAATTTATATGCAAAAGAAGGACACTTCTTTATTCCTTTCTAATTTATTTACCTGCTGACGTTTCAAGACGTTTAGTCCCATTTCGAAGCTATATAATAAATAGAAGCATAAATTAAAAAAACAGACTCGGAATAACATAACATAAAATTATAACATAGAACTTACACAAGGGCCCGAGTATCTAATGAACTAAAAATTACAGTAACTTAGCGGTAACCAGCCGCAACGGAGGAATAGCGCGAGACGATGGGCAAAGACACGTCATTGCCCTCCGAGTGCCAGAGCCCGAATTATTCCCAACGGTGGCCAGCGTGGGCCCGCTGGGCAATTCCTCACACACCCATTGACTTTTTCCCCTCAGGTAGGACATTGGTTGATTTCTCCTACCGGGATATCCGACCAATCGTAGGTCAGAAAAAAATAAATTCCCACGCCAAAAAAAAACGGCTTTGGGGGATATTTTATAGGTGCAGTTTCCTCACGCTGCAACTAGTTGAACAGGACACTACAAACTTCGCCATTACAGCTCCACAGTCGAGACTTGAGACCTCGAAATAAGTGACGAACCCTCCGGAATGGTTCACACACACACACATATATATATATATATATATATATAAATATGGATATATATATATATATATATATATATATATATATATAAAGATATTAAATGAAATATACCTTAGTTTGTAAACAAGAGACCACTGTCGCCGATTAACAGCTCTCCTAGGGCTGGCCTGAAATTAGACTTATTTTACGGGCTAACTCGCCAAAATAGATAACTCCTAGCAGAAGCAGGACCTACCGGAGATTGTAATTTAGAACCACATTATATGAAAGAAATTAATTTCTTTTATCACCAGAAATAAATTCCCTAACTCTTCATCAGCCGGCTGCAGGAATTGAACTCCAGCCCATCGAGTGGCAGTCTGAAGCTCAAGATAGTCGGCCAACAAGTTACACCATATATATATATATATATATATATATACTATATATATATATATATATAAGGGGGGATATATATAAAATATATATATATCTATATATATATATATTATTTTTTACTCTAATTTTATCCCATGATTTAATATACTTCCAAATATTAAGCCACAAACATCCCATTTATGTCGAATTCACTCTGCTTTGAGACTAACTTAAGCTCAAAGCCAATGTTACATATGTACACCTACCATGGCCAGATTTTTTTAGGATTATTATTATTGTTATTCAGAACATGAACCCTTTTCATATGGAACAATCTCACAGAGGCCATTGACTTGAAGTTCAAGCTTCCGAAGAATATGTTGTTCATTTGACAGAAGTAACAGAAGGTAACAGGAAGTACAGAAAGAAGAGATCCGTTTTTAGAAAAAAAAATAAATTAACACTAATAAAAAAAAAAACAGACAAAAACTGTAAACAATTATCTGTGATGTATTGTTTTAGGGTTGTACAATCATCCTCTTGCAACCTAGCTTGAACTTTTGAAGTTCCAGTTGCACAACATCTTCAGGGAGACTGTTCCACAGTCCAACTGTGTGACGAATAAGAGACATGTGGAACTGAGAAGTTCGACAGCGAGGCGTATTTACTACATATTGGTGATGCTGTCCAGCAAATCTGGATGTTGTCGGAAGGAAAAAGGGATCAGGAATCATTAGTGAATGTGAAAGATAGCTGTTGAAATACACCTTATGAAATATTGTCAAACAAGAGACCATCCGTCGATGGTCTAAGGTCATAACTAAAAATGTTATGAAACAGAAACCTACCACTAGGATCAACTCGCCTAAAATAGATAACTCTAGCAGAAGCAGGCGTCCACACCGGAGAACAGTATTCTAGTAAAGTAAGGACAAATGACATGAAAGAGGTTGCATTGATTTTATCCTGCTATAAATATTTGAGGCCTTACGTACAATGTCTAACTTTGTGCAGCATTTGCTGACACTTTCATTAGATGTTTGTCAAAAGTAAGATATGAGTCAAAAGTTACACCAAGAATAGTTAAAGCTTCAAACTCATTCAGCAGAGTCCCACCCACCTGAAGGGGAGGATGGAGTGGAAAATCTGTACGAGATCTGCTAGTCAACACTGTTCGTTTTTAGTTCAGCCTCATATCCCACCGATTACACCATTCACTAATCCGCTCCATGTCTCAGTTGAGGCTAAGGGCATCTTCATTTCTCATAAGTGGAGACTACGACACCCACGTGTTGCATCATCGGCATACTGAACAATCTTGTTAGTGTATGGTTATATGGATGACGGTACGTCAAATGCACTCCTAGCAAGGGTAGGTATACTTATGATAAGTAATAACCTTTGGCAGAAGGTTATTAGAAGGTATTGTGAAAAATGATGTTTGTTATATATATATATATAAATATATATAACTATTTGATATATATATATATATATATATATATATATATATATATATATATATGTGTGTGTGTGTGTGTGTATGTGTGTATATTAATATATATGTATATAGATAGATATATAATATATATATTTATTTATGTTCGCGCGCGCGCGCGCGTGAGGTGTGTGTGTTGTGTGTATTTACTACCTAATGCTAGCATATGCTTTCAGTTAAAATATGGAGCTACGTTTAAATTTGTATTATTATAGTGTAAATGAACAAGCTGTTTGCTTGTTTGTTCATGCGACCTTTTATCTTGTACGTTTGGACAGTTGTCCTCGAAAAGGAGATTATGTCTGGATTATCCTGATGATGTAAATGTAACTTTGTCCAATCTTAACTCATTTTACAACATCTAAACCACAAATTGGATTGTCCTTCAATAGAATTCAAGGATTCTGTCAGTAACTGTTTGCGAGCGAGGAAAAGGCTGAAATACTGCGGTCCGTTACCGAAGCCCTACATATGCAGCCTTTCGGGCAAGGAGAATATTTTAGGTTGGAACCGTGTAAATTCTTCACTTCTACTTCGAATTGACGGAATTCTTCTTTCACTTCCTCCACGAAGTAAACTTGAATAGAAAGGCATCATTATTTAGCATTTTGTTCTCTGGTGCACGCCTTGTCCTCCATATGGAGAAGATAATATACCAACTTCACTTATTATTTTCTCACCACCTTCGTATGACGCTAGTAGTATCTGATTTCGTTTTGCGGTACACCACCGAAGCGGGCTACCGCCTACTGTACACCGGGTCTCGCGCAGTTATCTGGAGGAGCTGACTGCTCTTTGAAACATCTTCATTGCCTTGTGTCTTTTACATTTCATCCATTTTGTTTGGCCTATTCAACGTTACCTTGCTTCAATTTGCCTGTCTCACCGAAGAATAAATCCATCGAGTCATCACTATAGGAGAGTCCTGGGATATGACTCATCATTCTCATTAAACCATTTACTGACAATAGAAATAGTGACAGACTCAAAAGAAAACTGGTTAGCATTCACTTTTGAATATAGAGACAGTGGCATGCCCTAAAATCAAACTCATTTTCATATTTTAAAATAAAGGAATGACGATTTGTCTTAAGGACACCGTATTTCATAGTGTATTTTTCTTTTAACAAGTGAAGTCCTGTTTCGGTGGAGTCTTAAAGCTGTCATTCCTATTGCAAATTAGATGGACTGATAACACAATCAGACACAAGCAAGATAACAAGCATCATGGCTACATAAACATGGACACTGAATTGCTAAATTTTAGAAGTTTGTACGACAACCTGATAGAAAATCTTCCCAGCAACGGCCCAAGAAATTCCTCTAAGAAAATAGACAAACTGGAGGTGATAAAAACCACCGTAGAGGCTTTGAAAGTAATCAAGGTCATTAACCCTAAACTTTCCTCTTTCTGCAGCCTTCCTAAACCAGTAAGGATGGCGTTCTCCTGGGGTCCATTATTTCGGCTGCTAGGACGCTCGTACAGGTTGAGAGAGGTAGCTGCTGGTCTCCTTTCTTTTATTCTGCTTGTTTGCCCTATCTCATATGAAGAAGCATTCGCAAAATTCCGTATTAAACTGAATAGCAATGTTGTCCTTAGTCTTGATATAAAATCCCTAAGGTTGATTTTCATAAGGTTACCTCTTATCCCAGGTGTCTTTCAACAACGTTTTAGATTGTTTTCCGAGAAATTGCTACCGTTTCCAGATAAAACCCAGTAAATATATTCACTTATCTGTTTCCAGGATTTTAATTATAAAAATGTTAAGTACAAATTCGGATGTAGGATGGAGAACCATCTCTCAGCATAACCTTAAGACCAGATCTGGATTTCATTTTCAAGTGACAGTTGGAAAATGTGGGAAATCCAGGAGTGTCAGTTCGCCCTTTTTCTTATCAGTCGTGTACTGCGTATCACAAGGCAAGTGGAACTACAAAGTAATAGTGAATTTCGTTCATGATTTTTGGTGTTAAGGTATGTATAGTGGAATTTTCTTCTTTTTCTTATGGTAACTGCAGGGAAACGCTTTCCCCTTCATATTATAAATTTTTAAACTATTTGATATGTCAGTAAAAACTAGATTAGCAAATAACCATTTACGTATATATACCAAGGTGAATTAAGGTGAGGTGGACTCATGCTCAGGCGTATGGTATCCCGGTAGAATTCATTATCAAGATGTTCTCGGTTATCGATTAGCTTTAGAACTCAGAAGCCACGTGGGCAAGGCCAAATGAATATCGGGGTCAAATGATTTTCCATTTGCTTTCATGAAAATAAGATATCAAATTGGTCATCAGAAACAAACTGAGTTATTTTTCACTTGGTCAAGATTAGCTTCAGCTGTCGTTAAAAGCAGCCACAAAATCGTGGTGATCATTCTGCAGACAGAACACCTTAATGAAATCTCTTCATTGCTAATTGGCAATTGCGATTTTTTCATCCCACACCCGCAGGGTAGGAATTCCGTCTGTCAGATCCTTTATTCTTTCTATTTCCTGGTCGTTCTGGGACTTTTTTTGTTTATACTATTCTTCATCTCTCAGCAACTCAGATGAAACGAGCTACAGCTGAGTTGCTGTAGTTCGCTTCATCTGAAGTTTCACTGCCTTCCTATCGTGACTAGAATCTAGTCACTAG
>NC_089745.1:70606652-70644152 GCF_040412425.1 Macrobrachium rosenbergii
GATTGCGCTACGTTTTCGGTAAGGTTAATTAGGCATTGCTCTCCGTTTCCACTTGCTTGAATTGTTTTGAAATGTGTCGAATAATGGTAGATGTTTTGTTCAAAAGTAATTTCTGGATAAAATCTCTGTTCGTCAGCATCTTATTTTAAGACCTTGTTATTGTAAAACACATCTAAAATTGAATTCGAATAAAAACGTTTGTACAATTATTTTTCAGCAAATACAGTAATTGTATAGTGTACATTTAACAATGAGTACATTGCTAGCTAAAGACAGGCATTGAAACATATAAGAAAATGTCACTGCATGTTTTAAAATCAGTCATAGCAGAAAGTCAAATTATTAAACAAAAGTATGGTAACAATTGTATATTCATTTTATTGAATAAGTAAACCAATCTTATCTGAAAAAGGTTGATAATAAATAAGATGTTCATTCCTAAGTTCTTTTACACTTTTGCAAAAGAAATACATAACATATTTTAAAGTTAAATGAAATCAATATGGCCCCATGTCCAGGAGGAGTTGTATTTCTAAAAAGTAATCATAAATGAAGGGAACGAAAACAGCTACAAATCTTAGAGTAAGAAACATATGCACATTTTAAGCAAAATGTTTACTATTGAAAATAGATAGGATGGAAAGACAAGAGAATCATTTTTATGCTAAAAAGTTGCTATTTTAGACCGGACAGGGAAATATTAACTGTTTTGCATAAATATCCGTTCGTTTAACTGTGAAATTATTCAGCACTGAGTTTACTCGCTTCTCAGTTGCCCCTAGCTGTTCGAGCATTTTCACTTGCGCCGATAGGAATTTTACACCTTTCAGGAATCCTGCATTAAAAGTTTATATATAATAAAATATTCACTTTTTTCAAGTTGCAACTCTGTTAGACCTGAAAATGTTCTGGTTCGGGAAAATCATTATTGGATGGTGTTAACTTTATATTCTTCACATATTAGCTGCCTTTGTCGGCTTGTCGTTCAGTCATATCTTTCTTCACTGAGTTGTCTCTTGGCAGGGTCAGAACCGTGACCACGAGCACACTTCCGTACAGAAGCCTATGACAGTTGATTTAGACACCGACCACCTTTTCTTTTCTTTTCTTTTTTTTTTTTTTTTTTAGAAATATACCGCTTACCTTGGCTTATTAATAGCTGAATTTCCCCGGTGCAGCAGACTAAAAAGCCTACGGGTGGCTTACTTGTAAACACTCGTTGCAGTTGATTATCATCTTTTGTACTATCTGATTATTGGACTTTAAGTACCCAGATTCTCTTTCCGACTTTGATCATCTCCGAAATACCCGAGTATAACTTGCTAACTGCACTAAAATGGGCAGATTCGTAAATATAGAATATAGATAGCAATGGAGCAGCAAGTATTTTGATCCTTGTGTTAAGTAAATAATCTCAGGATCATATATATCGCTGGGGAGAGTAACGCCGACCTGTTATAGTTTCAAAAATAGAAAGAGAAAAGATATGCAACATGTTTCGCTCATTTAGCAGAACAGCGCCGTTGGTGTCCATGAATATAAGCTCCCATCCGTGTGCAATGGGTTCTTGTTCTGGCTAAAATCCGTTTGGTATTCCAGCAGTGTATCCGAGATTGTTATAGCGATTAGAGCATGTTCATCTAACACTGACATTCAGTGCATGCAATACAGTAGCTTGCAATTTATGCAAATATTTTGAGCCCGTATATTCCTTCCGCTTTGTTCGGCTTCAGCCGTGGAGTGAAATCAAATTGATATAGGTCCCGCTCCCCTGGTTAATTCAGCTCTTGTTGCGTCGCTCATAAATTTCAGGTATTGTTTTGCTCTTCCCCATTTTTTGCAACTGGTTTTTGTGATGCCTCGTTTTGGAATTGGGTCATATATCAGTGTACCTGGAATTATTCCAGGTAAACTAGAAGAATAACAGCGACTGCAGAGGCCAATAACGGAAACCAGGCACCAGTTGTTTGCACCATTATTGTCACATGGCTTCGGGAGTAGAATTTTATCGTGTAGGGTAGTTCTTGGTCTCGGTAAAGATGCCTTCTGTCGATCTGTTGAACTGTGAAAATGGGTCTCTGGAGATTTCCTCTATAGGCGACCTTTAAGGTTGTCAAGTATCCTCAATAATAACACACAGGAGTTGTGGTGCAAGCCACTTATCTATAACTATATCATACTTATTTATGTACTCACATTTTATTTTAAATTCAGTGTTGGTTACTCTAGTTCATTTGTCTTTCCTGAACTGGAGAGCTGGTTTCTGCTTTCGTTCTTCCGTGGCCGGACGGATGACCGACAGACATTTCACCGACGGACATTTCGACGGACGGATTTCACTGACGGACATTTCAACGAACGGACATCTCAATGAATGGACGAACATTTCAGTGAGTGGACATTTCACCGAAGGACTTTTCAGCGAATGGACATTTCATCGACGGACATTTCAACGAATGGACTTTTCACCAACGGTCATTTAGCCGAACGAACATTTCACCGGCGAACATTTCAACAAATGGACATTGCACCGAATTCCGGACATGTGGTCCCTTAAATTTTGTTTTTTTTATTTTTATTTCTTCTTTGTAATAGCTGTATAAAAAAAACTGTAAACACAATAAAAGGATAACATCATTTTATGAAAAAAATATTTATTGCACATGTGCTAAAGTATTAAGGCCTTAATTATGTAGTAACTAGTTTAAAAAAAACTGCACTATGAAATTTAAGGTTCTTAAACATTTGAAGATTGTGAGCAATTGCTCTCAAAAAACGAATTCTAGGATACTCCGAATATTTCTCAATGATAGAATTCAGTCTTGCGTTTAGTATCTGGTACTTCTTCGGTTTTCTCAGTTCCACTCCTGATTCTAGCGGCTCAGTTGCCACCTCCAATCCGAGTGGTCTTTTCTTCGTGTTGACACTAGATGAGGTGGGTGATTGCCGTTCTCTGCTCAAACCCTAAGTGCCATCCTTCTAGAGAGTTTGTTGTCCGTGGTTCTCTCTGGTGTATTCCTCGTACTGAGTTCAAATTCCGGTCTTCGTCGTCTTCCACGCTGTATAACATGTCGCTTCAAAGTAGCCAAGAAACTCAAATAAATTAAATTATTATAGGTAACAATAAACTTGAAACAAAACAATAATAAAGTAAATTAATGCCAAACACACTGAAACCAGATGCTGAAAAACATCGGCTTACCTTCACAGCTTCTGACTAGCGACTTGATCAGCGCCAAGCAGGGTGGCTAACGTTGCTGAGAAGTCTAAACATGCGACCAACGATTAGTTGAAGTGGAATTGGGAAAATTAATGCTGAGGGTTTCCGATTAATGCAGATTGTTTCCTGCTATTAACGGTACCTTAACGAATGTGACAGTATGAAAATTTGCCAGCTGTCAGTTCAATCGTTTACTTTTCGGTCAAATATCCATTCGGCCAAATATCAGTTTGTTCGAAATGTTCGTATGTGAAGTGTCCGTCGGCGCAATGACCTTGGGGCATCCGTCCGAAAACCGATGTTTCTGACAGTTTTCCTCCACCTGGCTCTATCATGAACATCGTCCTCTGACTGTTGTTGTTCTCTCAGGTCTTCAAAAACATCCATTGACCTTCACTTCAGTGTTCATCTCGCTTTCCCACCCGGCACATCCCACTGCATCAGTCTCCTCCCCACAAATGTCTCCTCCTGTCTCATCACATGGTCACACCACCGCAGTCTTCTTTCCTGGACCTTCTCTGCTAGTTCTATTAGTTTTGTAGTTCCTCTATTTTTGTTTCTCTGCATATCCATCGCAGCATTTCCGTCTCTACTACATCAAGTTTCTTCGTTTGTGCTCTCTTTACCGGCCATAATTCAGCTCCATATATCAATACTGGTCTCACTAATGTCTCATACACTTCCTTTAACTTCTAAGTTGATTGTGCAGTCACAAGGCACCTGACATATTCGTCCAATTGTTCCACCAGCCCCCACTATTTGTGTTATCTTTATCCAGTTTTTCCTCCCAGCCTGCACTCTGTGTGCATAGCTACTCTGGAACCAAGATATCTAAATTTTTCTACCTCGTTCCACCTTTTCCCTTCTATATTAATCTCGGAGTCCTGATCTTCATTGAACGTTAGGTATTCTCTCTTCATTCTGCTGATTCTTAATCCTCTATGTCTTCCACTGCCTCCCTCCACTTAGTTTTGACTCACTGATGGTGCTGCATATCATGATGTCATAACCAATCAGCATGCACCAGGGCGATTGATCTCTTATTCCTTGAGATAACACATCCATAATCAGATAAAAAAATATGGAATTAAAGCAGATTACTGATGTAAACCAACTCTTTGTGGTATCCAGTCGGTTAACCCGACGCAACTTCTAGCTTGTTTTTGCTCCTTCATACAAATCATTTTGTCAAAAAGAGCTTCCCTAGATCTTTAATTAATATTTCATACATAGACATAAAAGTCATACGTAGATGTTACATTAAAAGTTCATGCCTATATTCCTAATATGATATTCATCCAGAATACGTCATTGTTTATTTCTAAGGTCAAAATATAAAAAAAAACTAACGGATGTTAAATTTCAAAATCCTCGAACAGTTTTGAGAATGTTGAATAGGCATTGTATTGGCAAGCCGCAGTATTGTTTCCTGTTGACATCAAGTGAGACAGGACATGGATTATGTTTGTGTGTGTATACGGCATAACTGTTAATATGTAGTCATCTAGTCTATGTTATGAACATTCTATCAATTTTGCTGTCAGTGTTATTTATTTTTATATCTATTTATTCTACTTGCATTGCACAATAACTTGATTTCCTCAGTGTATGTATCAGAAACATTATGATTTATAGCTGCTGCATTTCTTCCATGAATAATTCTCGAGTAAATCGCTACATGTGATAAACACCTTTTTTTATTATTATTGTCGAGTAACTTGTAAATAACAATGCAATTTACTATTTCATTGTGGATTTTCATTACGTTTTTTCAATTGTATTTAATGGTATGCCTTAAACTGAATCCTAATTGGTGACAAGTTTAAAGAATGATCATCATTTCTTAAAATTCTTGGTCGCTGACTTTCACATATGGTTATACTTCTGATTTTAAATACACTTATAAACGAAATTTTGAGGTCGTATTTTCATATTTGGGGAGGTCATACTGAAGGACAATTGCTCTTAATTGCAAAGCGCTTGAAGTTGCTCTCTCGGTGCTATAAATACAACTTTAAATTAATCTGGATTCTCCTGTTAATGGCATCGTTAGTTTCACTCCTAATTGGTTTTATTTGGCACTGATGTTAAGAGAAGAAGTGGAAGCTCCTCAAAACACTGCCGTGTCATTTGCAGCTGCACGAGACATCATGCTAGTTGTTTTTCAGTCCAAAAATATGAACTATATATATATATATATATATATATATATATATATATATATATATATATATGTATGTATATATATATATATATATATATATATATATATATATATATATATATATATATATATATACATATAGTTGTGCGTGCATTTGGGATGTTAGAGAATATTAAGAGAAAATGTTGATAGAATCTAATGCAACTTTTTATACTGCACATGTAGTTTGTCGTTTCGGTTTCGTAATATATACTGTTAATACACAGACGCAAATTTTAACATCCTCTTTTTACTTTTCTGTAAAAGAAAACTAATGAGATAGTTATTAGCCTGTCCGTCCGCACTTTTTCTAACCGCCCTTATATCTTAAAAACTACTGAGGCTCGAGGGCTGTAAATCCGTATATTGATCATCCACCCTCCAATCATCAATCATCAAAATGCACCCCTCTATCCTCAGCAGTTTTTATTTTATTTAATGTTAAAGTTAGCCATGATCGTTCGTCTGGCACCGCTACAGGTGCCAACAACACGTGCACCACTTGGCCGTGGCTGAAAGTTTCATGGGCCGCGGCTGAGAGTTTCATACAGCATTATACGCTCTACAGAAAACTCGACTGCGTTGAAGAAACTTCGGGGCATTTTTTACTTGTTGTTATACGTAAACGCCCTCCAAATAACGCAGCACAGGCTTTGATCAGATTCCTAGTAAACTGCGGAAACTCCCATAACATGCTCTTGCACTGAACTAAGCTAATGGAATACTGGGGTTTGCTTGCACTTTATATCGGAAAATGAGGTTGAACTGAAAAGCTGAGTTACAAAATCAAACGGAGAAAGTGGCGGATTGGAAATGCAGCTGAATGACACCTTGTGAAGTAACCAGAGAAAAAGTAGATATCACAGATGTTAATAGAAAAGGAAAATGCTTCAGGAGTTCTTGTTTGTGAACCATATTTGGGATAGACTTTGATTTCGCCACTCAGCTGGATGGATGGCCTTTGGAGAGAGATTTGGAGGGAGGGAGGATTCGGGCCGGTGGTTTTAGCTGTTTGTAAAAGAAAACTATTGAGATGGCTTTCTTTGTCCGTCCGCGCTTTTTCTGTCCGCCCTCATATCTTAAAAACCACTGAGGCTAGAGGGCTGCAAATTGGTATGTTGATCATCCACCCTCCAATCATCAAACATACCAAATTGTAGCCCTTTAGCCTCAGTAGTTTTAATTTAATTTAAGGTTAAAGTTAGCCATGATCGTGAGTCTGGCAACGCTATAGGACAGGTCACCACCCGGCCGTGGCTGAAAGTTTCATGGGCCGTGGTTCATACAGCAATATACGCTGTACAGAAAACTCGATTGTGCCGAAGAAACTTCGCCGCATATTTTACTTGTTTATGGATGGGGAAGATGGATCTAGCTTGAGTCCGGGATGCAATTTATTGGTGCGAAGGTAATCTGAGCTTCCCCTTGATGGGGGTTTTAGTTTCAAGTTCACGAAAGGGGGAAACAGCGTAATATATTTGGTAATTACGGGATTAGGTCTCAGAATCTATCCTCAATGTTAAAGCATCTAGATGAATGAATACTTTGAAGATTCTTTTAAAAATTTACAAGGGAAAGAATTTTTAAAGTATTTCTTAAATAATACCTTAATTTCTAATATACACACACACACACACACACATATATATATATATATATATATATATATATATATATATATATATATATATATATTAGTTAATGTTTCATTTAAGTATCATGATACATGATTAACTTCAAACGAGTCACCAGGAATTAATATCTTTAGATGTACTCTGACAATATAGACTATACACCCATCTCTCTCTCTCTCTCTCTCTCTCTCTCTCTCTCTCTCTCTCTCTCTCTCTCTCTCTCTCTCTCTCTCTCACATACTTTGGCTCGTTTTGTTTCATGAACCCTGGAAAGTATATTCTGTAGGTTCTTGATTGTAAGAGATCTAGGTACTTATATTCCGACGTAATATTGGTAGTGCGGAATCTTCATCACTTTCTTTTACAGCTTCGCAGACCTCCTCGATGACTGTAATTGTGAATGTTGGCCCATAACCATCTTCGCGTTATTAACCTGTGACAGATTATTGGAGAAAGTTTTCGTTTGTGCCACAGGAGCCCCATTCGTTCCAAGGGTCTTGGTTTCTCGTGTTGTTTTAACCAGGGATCCTTTCTTCGGTCGCGCTCCAAATGTGTCATCGGCTTCGGGAATTCCGACCCAACGGTTGGAGTTACGGTAAACATTCATCCCTGATTTGTGGAAGAATGAAGTCTTTTCCTGTGTGTTCTGTTCGTACTCATTTCAGGTAAGATGATTTGTTGCTATTTGCGTGACAGTGCAATGAAAATGGACTTTTTCCAAATAACAGTGAAGATCGAAATATGGAAGCGAACTTTAAAGGAAGACCAGCGGTAAAATTTCACCCTTTTTTTTGTCGTTCTTGTTGAATTCGTTCAATCTTAGATAATGGAGGAATTCGATATCGGCAAACTGGCAGGTATTGCGAACCAATTATATGTCAATAGTGCATCGGAGGTTAATATGTGATTATAGTATTGGATAACTAACACAAAACGACTTTGGATATAAATAATTTCTTTTTCCTTCAAAGCGGATAGAGATGAATACATTGTTTTGTATTGCAAACCAAAATGGGAATAACATTTGAGTCTGCTGTCGTATCAAGCCTTGTGTATGTTAAGCGTTCTGTATTGGTATTTGAGTAGCCTCCTTGTGTTGGTATTTTTAGCTATCGGAAAGAAAAGGAATTCTCATTGTTTTTTAAAGTCACAACCCACAAAAACAGCATGGTTTTTGGTTACAGGAAATACGACTTTTAAGGGCCTAAAATGTTCTACGAAAATGTATTTAATGTTATAAACCTGTTTATTATTCTCATCTTTTTTTTTTTTTTGTTTTGTATTAACATTCGTCGAAATATTTTTTCCATATGAGGAAACACAGGGAACATTTTGTGTTTTTATTTTTTTACGGCACTCGGATTGTTTCCTTTACAGATTGTATGCCATATAGCATAGTGGGATCCAACCAAATCCTCCGGTATTGGGGATTAAATAGCGGAAAAGCGGGATATATATTTCGGAAAAATTAGAATGGTTATTCTGTGTTTACGCAAAAGGACAGAACCAAAGGTATCATAGAGAAAGAAGTGGAACACACACACACACACACACATATATATATATATATATATATATATATATATATATATATATATATATATATATATATATATATATATATATATATATATATATATATATATATATATATATGTGTGTATATATATATATATATATATATGTATATGTATATGTATATGTATATGTAATAACTTGTGACAATGTATTTTAGACCAAAATGATGAAGATAGCAAATGCTTGGTACTGGGGTCCCTAATCACTTATTCCATTGCTGTGGCCTTATATACATATTATATATATATATATATATATATATATATATATATATATATATATATATATATATATATATATATATATATATATATATATATATATATATATATTTATATATATACATATATATAAATATACTGTATATATAGAATCTACTGGTCACTTTTCACCAGATACAAATGTAATTGTAATAGCCACAATGCCTCTTAACTTCTCAAATTCGAGAAGAGGGCATTGTGGCTATTACAAACTACACACACACACACACACACACACACACACACACACATATATATATATATATATATATATATATATATATATATATATATATATATATATAATTCCTAATCTATGGCTTTATATAAGAAATGAGAACTATAGGTGCTATGATGACACAGGCTATTCTTACTTGTTGTGTTGAATATTAAGACAAACGTTATAATCTCTGTATTTAGCATGAAATAAATAAGCATCCAAATAGTATGCTTTTTTAATCACCTAACATACATTTGTTTATATACATATAGATGCATGTGAGTATGCATGGAAACACATGCATGCAAGTCATATTTGAGCAATTTGACGAATGCATCTGAGAATTAAAAAAAAAAAAGCTGGGCCGAGTTATTCTGTCACAAATGCTGCAATCAATTATTCATTCTAATTCATGTTATGACTTTTTCATGGTGTTGAGCCAGGGATAGAATGTGCTGAAATTCGAGGTGGCACTGTCCGAAAGACGAGAGACATTTGCGTTCTTCATTGATTTCTGCGAGCACATGCGCACACCTATGGTTTGATTGATTGAATCTTGAGTTGCCCGAGATTACACAGCAGTGATGTGTAATGTTCATCCCACAGGCGACATGGCCATGATGAATGGCGTCTTCGCGTGGGGGCGGAATGTTCGGGCATGTGATTCGAACATTAGCCTTTGCTTGATGAGACATTTACCGGGCAGTAATTTGATAAAGACGTAAATTGATATAACATAAGAATGATGTCATTCCAACATGGCGAAACTAGGACTCATTTTTTATTCGTATAACTGCGCCACGTGTAAATCTCTCTGCATCCAAGCACATCTTTGCGTTTTATATTAATGACTGACTTCTTTTGTCATTATTATTCAGAGGATGCTATTAAACTCGTGGAGTATGCCTTGAAATATCACAGCAAATGATCTAAATACGATATAAAAAATTGTTAAGGGAAGACGGAAATTAAGTTAGCTAATTTTGAAAATTATATGAGATAATTGATAAATGAGTAAGTAAATAAATAGGTAAATAAACCAACAAACAAAAGATATGTACAAGAGTTAATGGTTGCATATAAAATTATTATACTACGACGCAGAAATATGGTAATTTACGGGAACATTGCTACTTCCTTAAACTTGTGGCACTTACGGTCTTAACACCGTTAGGAAGACAGTCTCACGCTGGAGAGACCAAAAGCTCTTCTGCGTAGCATTGTGGCATCGTCAACAGAAAAGGCACGACCAGTGGCGCTCACTAACTCAACAGGCTCAACATTAACGGTGATAATGGAGGTTTCTCATTGCAATTGAGACTGTGGAAATTGGCCAACTCTAAGATCTCTCATCGATAATCTGAATACTTTCTCCAAAGCTATGAAAAGGGAAACAGCAATTATATATTTTTATCAATTGAGAATAAAACTTTAAGAAGAGTACTAGGAGTTAGATGGCAGGACTGAGTTAAAACTGATACCACAAGGAAAATGACTGAAGCTCCATATGTAGGTGAGATAATAATGAAAGGGAGATGGAGATGGCTTGGACCTGTCGTTTGCACAACCCCTGGGAAATTCCAGTGTATGTGTCAATGTCAACTGGGCTCTTGTGGGCTCTCGAAGAGTTGGAAGACCCAGACCTACTTGGATAAGAAGTGAGGCTGCAGACGAGTCTTGATGCGGAAGTGAAGCCACAGGAAAGACGTTGTTGGAGGCGATGATAGTGATGATGGTAAGTTTTTTTTTATATTCAAACTCATGAAGTACAGTATACTATCGCACAGTTATTGTAAGGTAGAATCATGGTGTGAGATGTGATTATAACTGTGTTGTTTTGTTAGGGGCGAGCTCATACCCAGATTTCTGTGGCACTTATTGATTCGATTTAGACCTCTCTGAAGAACGATTTTTTTCCTCTCTATTTAAATGTACGTCATGGGAAGTGGATAACTCCAACTACAGAGCGTTAGCAAGAAGAATGCTGGCCTGTAATCTTTATAGTCTGCACTTTTGCTATCTTTTGGAAAAAGTTGATTTTCCAGTCATGCTGGAACATCCACCTCGAAATATGAAACGACCAAGTAAGTATACTGGCTAGAGGAACGGGTATTTCACATTAATTTAATTAATAACATGAAAACTCCCAGGTGTCTCTTCCCCATTTCGGCTATCTGGTTATCTGGAATATTTTTAACCTTTATGGGGCGGGAATCAAAATTAATAAATGACAAAGGATGACAGACAGCTGGAATGGGACGAAGGAAAATTGTATAAGGAAAAACCTCCCCGCTTTTTCCGTCGTTAAAAAAAGGCTTCTTTAAATATCTGCCTCCGGTCGGTTACCTTGTCATTTAGTGAAATTAAGTCAGAAATTCCAAATTTATGGAGACTTGAATTCGTTACCTTACTCCGATAATTATTTTCAAAGTTGTTTTGCTGCAACGATATTCATTAATATCGTTCACGGCAGACGTTATATAGAGAGGGTTTACCGTTGTTGAAAATCAAAGATCATGTTCTTATGAGAATACTTGTACTGTATTTGAGTATTATTCTTGGCAGCAAGTACAAAAACACTGATAATAATTATATGTGTACGATGTTCAAGATATCTGTACTTCACGTATTACGTACTATGTTTTTTTTTTTTTTGCTTTATTTAGTTTTGAAATTACCATCATAACATTTTATATATTATAACAATTGCTTGTGTTGGTCGCAGAAAAAAAATTCAGATCACCGAATCTTAATTGTATTTCGTAGGAATCATGCGATGCTAAGGATAAGACAAGTATCTCTTGTTAACTGATGAAATCTTACGATTGTTGACAGAAAATTATGCGTTGCACCGATATGGACTCATAAAGCCTTTTGTCGGCCAAAAATGTGAAATTCTGAGATTCTCGGCAAAGCATCACTTTAAGTCATTTCAGTTATTCTTACGTTTATAGATGAAGGAAAAACTAGATTACATAAGATGTGGGTGGAGGAAAAACAGGGAAACACTACGTGCCCCAGTAATACTCTAGCTGCTGAATTGTGGTTAAACCCAATATGCCGAAAACTCCTCATCATTGTCATTTCATACTTCTACGCTGATGGCTCATCAGCAACTCTTCGAATCCTTATGGAACCATTGTACTAATGACCTCTGTCTTGCCCTCACTCGCACTCCCAGAATGTTAAGGCCCTCCTTTTCAGTATCTCTTCCAGTCCTTCCATCCAGTGATTTCTAGGTCTACCTCTCGTCCTTCCTCCCAACACTCCCAAATACGCTCTTGTCACTTATCTATCGTTCTCCATTCCTTCCACATGAACAAAGCATCTCAAATTTGTCCGACTTATCTGTCATATATGACAACTTTTGTGCCACTCATTTTCTATTCTTTCAGGTTTCCTTATGCTATGCATACAATTCATCTGCATAGTTTCAGCCCTTTTTTCTTTCATTCTCATTCAGCATCTGCACTTCACTTCCAGAAAGAATTGGCTCAACAATCCCATCATAAATGACTGCCTTGGCCCTCAATATACTCCAGTTCTCTTCCAAAACTTTTGCACTCACCCTGCTACCCTCCCTGTTTCACCTATTCTGCTTTCACCTGGAAACACCAGCCATTCCACTCTTGCCTCACGATCAGATTTCTTCGTTCGAGGTTTGAGAATGATGCAGCCTTGCATCTACATCTAATGTCCTTTTTCTGAGGTCTCACTTCGGTGTTCACTCCACCCATAATCACATTAAACAGCCATAGAGACAGCACACCCTCATCTTAGGCCCATTATTACACCAAACTGTCATTTTCCCCCTCTAAATATTCTAACATATGTTTCACTCCTATCACAAAGACATCTAATCACTCACCACAAATTGCCTTCTGCATCGAACATCCTCAACACCCTCCCTATTGCATCTTTGCCATGAGCTTTACCTAGTCTATGTATGTCACTTACAACTATTCCCATCATTCTTAACCTCGCACTAAACTGTTCAGTAGCAAAAGCTTGATCTAAATACCTCACTGTTCTTTCCTTATCAATTCTTCTATGTCATATCAAGATCCACGCCTGTATAGCGATACAAAACCTACCTTCATATGAAGTTTTAATGTATTTTATTTCCAGATCTTATTCAGCCTGCCCATAGTTTGGTTTACCTCTTTTAGTCTTTCCCAAACTCCTAAGTATTAGAAAGATTCAGCCATATTGTCCCTCTCTCCATGTGTTGTTATTTAATCCCTTTGTACATACTCTGCCCTCATTACTTCTCTAGTTATATTTTGCATTTTGTTAAGCAAGACTTGCAGCTCATGTGTATTTTGAAAAGCATAATTTGAATTACTCCAGTGTAAACCTTCTGTTCCATCTCCAGCCACCTTTTCTTAATATAAAGTCTATCAGAAGAACAAACAGTAAAGGTGGAATAAACTACCTTGCAGCACCCCAATTTTTACTGTAAACTCACTTGGCAGTATCCCATCAATATTAACTATGCACCCACTTCGTTCAGCGAGAATTTCAAATAGCTTTTCATACTTAATGGAAATGTCATATTGACGAAAGACCTTCCATAATCTTAATCTAAGGACTTTGTTAAATGTCTTCTAGTAATCAATAAAAGCCATCAGAGAGGGATTTTAAATTCCATACACTGATACACAATATGTTATAATGCAAGTATTTGATCTGTGCAACTCCAGCCTTTTCTAAAACCAGCTTGTTCATCTCTAAGCTGCTTATTAATTTCTTCCTCTAGGGTACTTTAGCTGAGGCTTCCAGTTCCCAACCTTCAGGGTCTGTGTCCTCATTCCATATTTTGTAAAACAGTCTAGTTAGTATACGAAGCGCCATGTCAGTTTCAGCTGAAGTCACCTCTGTAGTGACTCCGCCGTAACCCAGTGTTTTCCATCGCCTAAGTTTCTTCATATCGATCCCATCTCAATAACTAAATTCATTCATAAGCACACTTAGGTCGTGATTGGCTTCTGGTATGCCAGTCGAATTTCACCCTCGTATCTCTTATTCCTGGCCTGCCTTCTTTTTTCTTCTGCAGATGTTATTATGGACCCATAACTCCTCTTGACAAGTTTTTGCTTCTTTTGCTCACCCATGGATCTTTCGTTGATTATTTCATTGATTATTTTGTGAATGCACGGCTTTGTCAATATCATCAGCTTGTTTGCCCAGACTTTTTTTCCATCTCTTTTTGAACTTCGTGTAACTTCACTATCTACACTTGTATATTTAGCACGTTCTGCCTTCCGTTATTCATCACATTCCTGAAATTTTTCAGCATACACCATTTGCTTTTGTCTGGTTTTAGTTGCAACCCAGGTCTCATCTGATATCCTATGTTTCCACCTTGTTAACCCATATCCTAGTCCGTTTCAAGCAGACCAAATGCATTATTGATGTCTAGCCAGTTCTCATTCATTGTTTGCTGCTTCTCAAAAATGGTTTATAGAACTTCAAATCTGTTCTGACAGGCGTGCGCATACTGCACACCGCACACACGCATATACTTCCGTGTGTGATGTGTAAATCAAAGTCCATTATTAATTTTTTTTATTTATAAAAATTCATCAGATTTATAAACATTATAACTAGACTTGCGTATTTTTATGCCTATAGATAACTTCCACATAACATCCCACCGACACTGTCAATTTCGTCGATGAATCCTCTTATCTGAAACGTTACAATATCTTTATGCTTAAGTCGTATGATTTACAGGTGATGGCCCTGAAGGTCTCCCATCCCTGAAACTGAAAATCACCTGTACATTTGTGTGTACCTTTGGTTCATTGCAGCACATCTCTCTCTCTCTCTCTCTCTCTCTCTCTCTCTCTCTCTCTCTCTCTGTCCAGACTAAAATTACATTTTGTCTCTCCGTGGTTTTATGGTTTTATTTCTTCCTGCTTCATGCACCACTGTTATAAAAGTAATGAAAATTGTTATTACAGTAACAAGAGTTTTTCCCGTTTGTCACCAAACCAAAACGAAAAAATGGAATACTACGCAATTCTTCCTACCCACCCAGCCCTGCAGGTCCTATTTATCAGAGAAATAACCTCATGTTTGCAGCCAAAAGAATGAACGCTCAGACGAAGGAGTTGGAAACGATTATCCTTAAAGAGGAGGAAGTGCGCCGTTGTGCCAGCGTCAGGAAGTGACATAGGAGTCTCTTTCAATAACCCTTGTTTTCACCTAACATTCTTCTTCGCCCAGACTTTTTTTCTTTCTCGTATTTCGTACATTTGCTTGCAGTCTTCAGTGTTGCTTTTATCTAAATATGTTAACAGTTTTTGTTGCACATATGGCTGTGTGGTTTAAGGCGTCACTGTAGTCCTGAGTTCTTGTCTTCCGTGGTTCGAGCGCACGAGGCAACGAACTTATTATCAACTAAAAAATTCCCCTTCGGGTAACATATATGAAAATATATTATTTCCAAGGCAGAGCGAATTGGATATTAAAGGACATTTGTAGCTTAATGCTTGTATATGAATCACAGTGATGTGAAAAAATTCGAACACACACGCATATATATATATACATATATATAGAGCTATAATCCTTTCCCTGGAGAGAAGATGGATTGTAGAACTTCTGGCTCTCAGCAAATCTTTTGAAAGGATTCAATTACTAGCCATGTGCCTTTCTCCACCCCGAATTTCAGCCATCATATCTGCTGATCTGCTAACTCCCAGGTACATGTTTCATTGTTTACATTAGAAAGGTGAAAAGATTTTTCAGGAGCACACCTCAGTTGCGTCTCCAGAATGTTTGTTGTTGATCTCTGGACTCCGAGATTGTTGATAGTCAGGTAAAGTCAGAATTCTGGAACCATTGAAAGCCATCCATCTGTCAGTCTACACCACTGACTGCACCTTCATGAGGGGTGCGGTGGGTTCAACTGTAGATAAAGGAAGAGGAGAGGGACAACAAAGCTATTAGGTACACTTTAAACAATGTGTTTTAGCGTCATGGGAAAGATGTTATTTTTTCAGTGCCCACTGATGATTATGAAGTCTGCATTATACTTGTTCATACGATTCTTCTGTTGCTCAGACTATCCCGTTCTTCTGTAACAACTTGTATTTATGTATATAAGACCCCTCTCTCTCTCTCTCTCTCTCTCTCTCTCTCTCTCTCTCTCTCTCTCTCTCTCTCTCTCTCTCTCTCTCTCTAACACATAAGCACGGACAATGTAAAGTTCCTTTCGAAGCAACGGCCTTGGCCCAGTTTTTTTTATATTTCTGAAATGTACAATCATTCAGAATTAATTGCTGGAAATTATTATTTTCCTTTTCCTCTGGATCTTTTCCAATGTAGCCATATAAATGTCGAAGGTTTGATATATATTATGACATAAAACTGTCTCAGACCCTGACGTTGATCTCATTTCCAAGATGTTTTATGATTTTGGAACCGGATTACCCCATGTCTGTTTGTCTATCTCTCTAGATTTATATATATGTATGTGTATATATATATATTATATATATATATATATATATATATATATATATATATATATATACATATATATATATACACATACATATGCATATATACATATATATTATATATATGTATGTATATATAGAAAGATAGATAGAAAAGTAAGTCCCAGTATTAAGTGAATATACAGGATTAGGAAATAGATATTGAAACTCATTGAACATTGAAAAGCAAAATAAGAGAAGAACAGAGCACAAAGTGCTATTAACGAGCAAGGATTAAGATGTGGACTTGGTAGGGCATAAGTACTTTGACGAGCTCACCTTGACTACCCTTCACAGCAAATATCTTCTCTTCACACAATCACAAGCGGGAAATGTGAGAGAAACCATAAATTCACGGGCAATAATGGACTCAAAAAACCAGCAATAACTCTTCAGTTGTTCCATCGCGGTACCTGTGTTTATGGTCTCAAACCAAATAGCCGAAAACACCTTTCAATCATATAAAAAAGAAAATTGACTCGTTATGTAAATCTAAATGCAATGCTATTTATTTGAGACAAGAGGAATTGCGAATAGTTACTTAGTAACTGAATATTATTACAACCCATTTTTTTAGATATATTATGTTAACGTTTCCAGGCTGTGCACCCTTCATATACACACGCTATTAGATATTTGCATGGTTTATGAAATATGCAAAATACCTTAGCCATAGTGAAGGAGAAGTGTTAATTCGTGTTCAAAACTAAATTTAATTATTTTTGGTCCATAGTTATATATATATATATATATATATATATATATATATATATATATATATATAATCTACAAAAAATGTGAACTGATAAACCAGAAGTTCAAGTAAATCAAAATCTAAATTCCTTCTTTCATCAGAAATTTTACATTGAAACTTATTATAATAGATTTTAATATTGATGTCTAATAACGAGATCTCTTCTTAGTAGTAAAAACCTCAAGAAGAACTTTAGGATGCAGAGATAAGACAGAGACAGAATATTTCTGTCACTTAATAACGGAAACTCACCGATAAATCTAAAAGACAGAATATATTTTAATGCTCCATCCAAATGGTTAATATTTTGACATTCGATTCACAAAGATCTAAATGCAAGTTGGCACAGAACCTGAAGGGTTTCCTAACTTGAGTCTGTATATCTTTTTAAAATTGGCAATATTATATCTAATACACTTTATTAAAATTAACAACATTATAGTCTATGCAAAACTTAACATCTTCTTAAAGCCAATTTTACTAATGAATATTTCTCTGCTTAAAGAATTTCTGCATCCTATTTGAAGTATTGATTAGATAATACTACAATATCACCTATTAGAACTTCAGTTGTCAGTATGGTATGCAATATACTAAAATCAAGTGTCGCTAACATAAAATAAACTGAACATCCATTGTAAGAAAATGGTTTTTTATATACATAGTTTATTTAACATCAAATAAAGCATAATGGCATATTCTCAGTTAATACAGTTGTAAAAACTGGTAATAAATCTAAAGCCTATGCGATAGTTTTATAATTTAATGATTAAATGCATAAAATCTTGGGAGGTAGGGCTTTATGTGTCCTAAGTTCATGAAGAATCTTTTTCTTAATATTTATAAGGTTGTAATTACTGATTTCAAATATATAATCAGTTTCAGTTTCTATGATAAAAATCTGGGCATAGTATCTCTAAAGTAAAAGCAAAAATATTGCTAACTTTATTTACGGGCACGATAATAAACTTATATTTAACCTCTTCTGTTTTATTACGAAATTTAAAAGTTCAAGGTCAAGTAAAATCAGGAGTATTGGCAACCTTATTATGTAAGTCTTTGATCACTATTTTTAATTATATATATATATATATATATATATATATATATATATATATATATATATATATATTATATATATATATATCTGTCTATATATAAATTATATACTGTATATATATAAGGTCTGGGTGATATATAGGCATATATATATATATATATATATATATATATATATATATATATATATATATATATATATATATATATATATATATATGTGTGTGTGTGTGTGTGTGTGTGTGTGTGTGTGTATGTATGTATGTATGTATATGTATGTATATAAAAAGGTAAAATCCACGAAGGAAAGGAAACACTGGAGTGCTGCGAGGTCTTTCGTCTGTCTGTGGTGCTTTACTTAGCTAAATAAAGGACGACAGACAGTCGAAAGGCCTCTTCACACCCAGTGTTCATCACGTTCCTATTTTCTTGTGGATTTTACCTTTATTATATACTCATCACGTTCCATATTTTCGTGATTCATATTATACATATATACAGTATATATATATATATATATATATATATATATATATATATATATATATATATATATATATATATATATATATATATATATATATATATATATATATATATATATATATATATATATATATATATATATATATATATATATATATATATATATATATATATATATATATATATATATATATATATATATATATTCTGTAATTTAAAAAAAAAATTCTTCATTGGTGTTTTACATTTCACTATCGATGCGTTAGATTTACAAATGAAGAAGGGAATCGAAATAGAATTCTCTTATTTTAACTCATTTTAGGCCGGAGAATTTTTGAATTCAGGAAGGTGATCGATAATAAATATTTGATATAAAAATAAAACACGACTTTTGAATTCATGCCAAACGTAATGAAATCAAGATAGAAATAAATGGGCGATCTGTTAGCAGTTGATAGCCAGTGTCCTTCTCGAGAATTAATGAAGAGGAAACTTCTGTCATAGGCCGTAAAGGAAGTCTAATTTGTTCACAGTGAAGACGTCCTCAGTCTTTTCACCAGTATCAGGGATCCGATCTTGGCGCTCGATGTCATTCACCTCTCCTTTTTGTGAATCTTTGGGCGTGTGTCTCTCTCCGGTCTGGTGGGAAGGCCCTGTGGAGGTAACAGAAAATACGGAAAATCTACCTAAGTCTGTATTAGCAGGATATGAAATCTGTGTTAATGTTCTCTCTCTCTCTCTCTCTCTCTCTCTCTCTCTCTCTCTCTCTCTCTCTCTCTCTCTCATACAACATAGTTACAGGAACGCAGACTTAGGTGTAACATCCGATGTCGTAATTGCAGAAAATAGACATTCAGCCATTTTTTTCACTTGTGTTCGCTCATTTTTTCTTTGTAATGTTTTTTTTCCTTCAACCGAAGGCTATCCACCTGCTCAGCGACCCCACTTCGCCTTTTCTGTTGATCCCTAAATACCTTTATAACTTGATTTTTAGTTTTCCGATTCTCTCTTTCAGTTATGTTCACATATATAAGATATAATATAAAACGGATAGAGGAGGGCGTTTTTAGTACTAGATTTTGCTAGGTCTCTTTTATTACACTTGGTGATGGTATACAGATCTGCATCAGAGCTTCGAACGTCGTTACACGTAACCGAAACCGAACTTGAGAAAAGATCTTGTGTAGAAAATGAAGGGATTTTCCTTGTCAAGAACTCTGCTTTCCTGCAGTTCTGAATTGCTGCTGTTGCTCTTATCTTTTGCTATGCTGCGTTATCTGAATAGACATATTATTATTACGGTAACGATCGTGATTCTGATATTACTTATATGCTGGCCTTGCATGTTTTAGTGTAAACAGAGCTTCGTGGTTCTGGGATCAACATATGTTCGGTACAACGCGTCTGTTGGTGCGTCTCCAGAAGATTGAGAAGTTCATACTATCGTTTTATGAGCCCTTTGTATGTTTGCATATGTGGTTGTTATAGTGTTTCTGTTCTTGTTCGTAAATTGTTTGCTTTAGTAATTCGACGTCTTGTGATTAAGGCAGTTGTCAAAATGCACTTTAAAACAGCGCTTTAAGTTGATAGACAGAGTGCAGCAATGGCACTTGCAAGCAAACAGTAAGGAAGAGAGAGACAGGGGAGCTGTAGAGAGCTTAGAGTGTCATTAATATGTATGTTTCAAACCCTGTCCCCGCTTCCCGATCCCCGGGATTTTAACTTTGCATTGTTGTTTGCGCATAGAACTTGACTTGCATGGAATGTTCGTTTTGGCTTCATTTTTTCATTTATCTGTACTCTAGTGCTGCCTTGGGGTGTTGGATTGAACTGCATGTTTTTGATTATTCATTGCTATAAACAAAATCTTTTTCTGGATTATTAGTCTAAATTACTGGGTTTGGTAAATGGAAAACCAGATTTTTCACCTTACTGTTGATCGGATAAGTAGCCTATTGTTTTGCAGCGGTATCGAGTAACCCAGTTTCATGATAATGTAACTGCCTTGTTTTCCTGATACAGGAATTCTGTTCATTTCTACAAGTTGGTAACGCACATACGCACACACATACACACACTTATGCGTATGCGCGCGTGTGAGTGCGCACGCCTTTGTGCTTGTGTGTTTTGAATTTTGAACTCTATCGTTTGCTTGACCTCATCACCCCCGCTGGTACCATTTGGAAACTCGGTTTTTGGTCCTTTTATATATGAATCACAGGAGTCGTCCTTTCTCCTTCCTGCATTGTATCATAGAAGATGAATATCACATTGTAAGTTTTCACCTAGAGTTTCATTCAGTGGTGCGGCTAAATTCAGGTGAACAAGTGACCAGAATGATTTCAGTGTCCCCTCCTTTTGTAACGAAAGGCCGTTTTAATGCCGCTTTCCCAGAACCATTCCTATAAACATTCTTCTCCTTCCTTCATCGATGTAACCTCATTTGTAAGCTGGCCTTTCTAATTCCTCCCCTGGCCGTAAGCCCCATTTCATATTCATTCATTCAGTCGTTATCATTCCACTTCGGTGTCTTGAGTCTGTACTTGACTTCTATGCAGTATCAATCATGACAGCAGAGATTTGACCATCTTCTTAAATTTCTGCTGTTGTTTTGATTTGAAACTTATTTTCCGTTAGATTATTTTTATTACGAACTTTTTTTAGCCTCCTAAATTCCCTTGGATTTCTCCCTGAGTATCTTGCTACTAATTTAACGATTTTCGGTGATTTTGTTTGACATAAAACCTCGTTTCTGTTTCAAAACCAAAATGACCTCATTTCCATCAACCCGCCTCGATCTAGAAGTTCTTAATACTCTTCCAAGGACCCCTTTATGTTGATTTACCATAGATGAATAACTCCGGTGAGATGAGCAAAACAACACTTACTCATTTTATCTCGGTGCCTTTTCTTGAGATGAAAAGAAACACACTTTGCTCATGATTGATGCTCGCATATTCATGAGCTTGTTCATTATATCTGTCGAGTGCCAGCTTCAAGCTTCATGCGACTGGTACACCAAGTGCATCCCCTGTATTTCGTACGGGAGGCCGTGCTAAATCCGGAATTTACTTATAAACCAGGGCTGTCTGTTCGGGCCGTATATTTATTTATTTATTTTTTTCCTCTGACCGTCCAATTGTATTCATTTCTATAGCTGTAACTTTATAAGGAAGCAAATTCTTCTTGCCATTTACCTCACTCATGAGTAATTGAATTAAGTAAACCAGCTTGAATAGGAAGGCATATGTGCAGGTACTGTTGTTCAGACGGGGGCGTACAAGAGGCTGTAAATTGGTGTACATCCGAATGGCTGTTTTCCTGTATATACATGTTAATAATGTAAGTAATAATAGCTACTGCGTTTGCTTCCCAGCTTTGTTTCAGCGAATGTCTGTTTCCCTTTAGAGATAAAACAGTTATTACAAATACCTGTTACTGTGACTGAGTCAGGATTTCTTCTAGAAATTTACGTTAGTTAAAGAGACGAGATTCGAATACTTAGGCCCTACTAAGTGCCTAATTACTCGCATCTTACGCTTTCCCTTCAGATTTCTTGGAGCTTATAAGTTGTTAGCCATCAATATATAAAAAATGAATTCTATATATTAAAAGTATTTGAATTAATAAAATATAAATAGCAATCCCTTTGCATACACGATAAGTGAGCTGTTACATTGAACGATGATAGCATAATAATTGTAATGATAATCACCATATTGCTTCCAACAACGAGAGACGTAATAATAGTAAGAAGTTTTTTAGTCTGCACATATTGTGAAGTGGAAGTCCGGACAAAGCAGATGAACATAATAACGACTTAATCATTTGTTCTCCTAGTGCGTTAAAAATGAAACTTTTGATCATTCAGATGTGTTGATAAGATCTGTCGGTGACGTCCTTCCTTTATACATGATGGGACGCTCATTAACTGTTTGCCAGAATGTTTTCAAAACATTTTTTCCGTATATTCTCTCTGCTGTCCATATTGTTTTCCAAATGTTGGTGTTCGTGTGAAGGCACTAAAGAATTTGAATATTGCTGCCGAAAATGATTGGCGCTTGTTAGTCCATCCACTTGATTAGCAAAGCTGTCACTGCATAAATTATTTGCAAACAAGAGCATAGGAAAATTTAGCAGAAGCAAAAGAGTGTCAACGAAATATCATCAGACAAGAATACGGGAATTAAAAGCAGATGAAGTCAACCGAAGAAAAAAAGCTAGGCATCTTTTCATGAAGATGGAGACATTCACAGCTTTCCATTGGCAGCTCTTTAACAAAAGTAGCGTATCGTGACTGGAAAAGAGTAACGATGTTGTCTTAGCACGAGAGGTTAGCATACTAGTATGGCAATATGGCAATTGGCAAAAATTCTGTCAGTTATTCAGATTATAAATGCCACTGATAGAAACCTGTCACTGCTGTCAGTTTTGCCCTAAATCTAGACAGTAGTATAGCAATTGACGTCAAAAGATCAGTTATTATTATGAAGCCTTAGAAACCAGGTTATCTTTCTGGTAGCATTAAATTATATATAATTTTTACTTACTGCAAAAAATAAGAAAACCAACTATTGTTAAGTGCTGAGAGTAATCATGGTGAGTATGACCACCACACAAAATCGTATAACAGCTGCATAGGAAGACATCACTTCATTATTTGAAAATTGGCATTAATAGAACTAAGTCTCACATCCCAATGACCTCTCACCCGCTCTAGACATCGCATTACATCACGGGTGAGTAAAAACTGCAACAAGCAACCCTTCATGTGCTGCTGAACTATCCTATTATTATTCCCAATTATCTTGGCTTATGGGAAAAAACTCTGCCTCTTGTAACTTAAAACAATTATGAAATAGGCAAGCTGCATATTCTCCAATTCCCATTTTACATAATTACCCTGTGATTAACTAAGCCTAAGGCAACGGCAGTATCAGATCGATTAAGAACAATGAAAAATTTTTCGGACGGTTAATTAGAACCCAGTTTATGCTATTATAATCAAGATGAATTTCACTTGAGGAGTAAAAGTAAAGGTCGAGAATGAACGGCCTTTATTTTTTCCGTATGCTTTTAAGAATTAGAAACTTGTCATTCACTTGGTTTTGGTATGCTGAGGTTGGGATAATAAAGCTGTCTTGATTGTAAATCTCTCTCTCTCTCTCTCTCTCTCTCTCTCTCTCTCTCTCTCTCTCTCTCTCTCTCTCTCAGTGATATTATTAACACAATTTAAATTGGATAAAACATGTAGCTGTTTGCTCTTCTTGTAGAACAACGAAACTCAGAAAAATTATAATGATTAGTTTCGGATCGTGAGGATATGAAACATTGTCCAGTTTCCTAAATTTTTGTCTTGAATTTATCGCAGTTTTTGCAGGTTTTCTATTTTTATTTATTTCAGCAAATGAAACCTATTCGCCAATGGCTTGAAACTCAAGCTTCCAAAGAATGTTGGTTTCAACCTCACACCGCAGACCCCACACTGCAGCAGTAACTGATCATGACACAGAGCCAGCGATTTTTCATCGCCCTAGGGGAGACGCGAACCCGCGACATCTGAGTGGCATGCCACGACACTAACCACTATACCAGTAGACCTACTGTTAATCGGAAAGATGTTTCAGATTTTTATAAATTTCATAGTTCCGTCATCACTAAGGCCACATCTACTACTGCACACTCCCTCGATTTGTGCATCTGTCCATTGCCCAGAATAACAAACAAAAATCTAAAAATATGGAGACAAGGAATGGGGGAACGAGCCAATGGGAGATTATCTCTTTTGATTCAATTGTCAGACGATATGCACACAAATCGGGAAATGGCACAATCCTATCAGATTGAAGATAAACAGATTAATTCATTTTTGGTCAAATGATCAAATCGACTTCCCGAATGACGAACTGATTCCCCCTGGTAGATTTTGGCAATACTAATTCCCGATTCTTTCCAAAAATGTTCATTGTTTTCATAGCTTGGCGGTCCAGGATTTTATGAATGTGTGTATGGGCCTGAACACTTCAATTTTATATTTATCTTAGCTTTACCCAGAGTTTTTCGTTCTTTAGTTTTCTTTTCTTCCTCTAATGAGATAAATGAAAATTTGACCGAAGTATAGTAAACATATTTAGGGAATATCATGAAGTTCTCTGATTATTTTGGTAAAATTATATAATTTACGTGTAACTCACGGGTTTATTATTACTTTCCTCCTCCCATGCCGGGTGTTTTTTTTTTTTTTTTTTTACGGAAGCTTTGATTGTGGTGGTGATGATGCCAGCGTTTATATTCTCTCAGTGAACTACCCAAGAAAGTTCAGGGAAAGCAGTCATACATCCGGTTAAGTTCTTCCACATTAAAGTATCATCAGAATTTATGACTCTCTCTCTCTCTCTCTCTCTCTCTCTCTCTCTCTCTCTCTCTCTCTCTCTCTCTCCTCTCTTCTGTCCCCGTGTGCATTTGCAGTCAGCTCACACACTCTCATTTTCGCAAATTCCCAGCACATGTTTTTATAAAGACCTGACATTTGGCGGCGTAGGCAGACTGCGTGTGACCTCTCCTGACCTTCTCTTTTCACAATCTCATCAAAGTCGCCGAGAATTTGTTTTCCTTGTCAAGTTTCAATCGTAATTGGCAGTCTTTTCTCTTTTAGCTATAAATAGTACATGTAACCTTTTTAGTTTTAGATCTGAACGCCCCCCATTATAAGGGAAATGGGGATTACAGGTGCAGGGTTAGAATCCAGTTTTTACAGTAAGGAAAATCAGAAAATCAATGTGTAAACCCAAAAGTTTTACTCAGTCGTGAGAATAACGATGAAGTCAAAAGACACAAAAAGACGCGAACAAATGATGTTTTGGTTATCACATTTGATTTGGTTCCTCGTGCGAAGTCTTGTGCGTTTGTCTATCAGTGTTTTGCAACTGTGAATATCAATGTAAACTTCTCATTCAATATTTCAGAACTTTGATATTTCACTTGCCTGTCCTGTTTATGAAAGGGTACTTTAGAAATAAACTGGGAGATGAATATCCATACATGTCAGTGGATGAATATCGAGGCCCAGTGAAGGTTTTCGTTCCAAGACTTCAGCAGGTGCACAATTTGATGTGAAATGTGGCTTGAAGATACCTTAGGTTTATGATGCCCTCATCTCATCAATATACAGTACAATGTAGCATTGATGACCAAAAGAAAACGGCAAAGCCGAGATCAAGTAGAAGTGTGAAATGATCTGCCGCCGTGATTTGGGTGTTCAAGAATAAAACCCATCAGCGACAACGCCCTGAAATTCCGCTGACACAACATAGAGAGGAATTTCTCTTTTCTTACTCCATAATCGATGTCCGTAAGATATCCAGCGCTGCCAGTTGAATAAACTGTATTTTGCTCAATATTTCTCAACGAGGTTGGATTTCCTGTTTTCACGGGTCTGCTAGGAGCCTGCTGTAAATAACGTGAAAATAATTAAACTTAGAAATGTTTCCATCGCATTCAAAATGACGAATTTTGGGAGCATAGATTACTTAGGGTTTAATTTCACACTAGAAATGGTTTTCTTGCAAATGATTGAGGTCTGTATTATATCTCAATGAGCAATCAAATTTGCGCGTTACATATAGTTGTTTCGATTTTTCTTCAGTGACGTTAAGCTGTAATGGATAATTCATGGATCCATGTGTTCTGAGGCTCTTCAGCCGTTGCCTGTTCGGGGATAAGAAGCAATTTATAGTCTGTTCATTGGAATCCTATAGCTACGTCTACCAATGGTATGCAATGGAAGCGTGCCATGAACTCTGTTTTGTTATCAAATACCAGACACGAGCTTACTTCATGACATGTCATTGCAGACATCGATACTCGAGGCTCCATTGCACATCATGAAATTTTAGGACCTAATCGATTGACGAGAATTTATTTCCGAACTTTTAAGCCTTTCAGATAAATAGGACAGTTTAAATACTCATGAACTAAAACTTTATATTATAACTTTTCGAAGAGGATAGCACTCTTATGGCCGGGAGTCATCTGGCTCTTTATTTCTTAAAGTTCTTTTGCTCACTAAAAGTAATCGCCCTTGAAACCTCCATGTTAATAGATAAATGTTGCATTGGCCTCACTATATCGCTTCCAGATTACTTTTTCGAGGGTCTGTTTATGCAAGAGGTAAATCTATGTCTCCTGGGTTGATATGGACTGTGATTGGTCGATACAAATGACCTTTGGTGACGTAAGAATCTGTTTGACTATTGGACTAAGTTCGAATAACCCCTCCTCCACCCAGGCCCTGAAGTTTGGTGTTTACGCTCCCACCTGGCAATAACTCCACTTCCATTATATCTATTCTACTACGTTCTGGGTTTCTTAAATGAAAGTTCATCAGTCATTATGCGCCGTTGACGTTATTTAAAGTCTTTGATTACATGTGATACGTGTGTGCCTTGGGGAAACGGAACGAGAGGAAATCAAAGCGTGGCACAAACCGGCATCCAACATCATCACCGGACGCCGGGTTGGTGCTCAGGGCTGTTGGTGGTGGTGGAGTTGAGGTGCTTCTACCACACATTCCTCTTCGCTCCACTCAGTTGGTATCGCTCTCCCCCTCTCTCTCTCTCTCTTTCTCTCTTTTTCTCTGTTTCTTTCTCCTTATTACTCTAGCAATAAGTGATCATCTTTCATTAGTTCTTTGGGAACTTATTAGCATTGGCGGTAAATACAACTTACAGATTCTCAGCAGCGAGTTTTCGGAGGAGATCGTAACACTGCGGAAAGTTCGGTGCGCTTCGTGAATTGTCCTCCGTCCTCCTTCTGTGATTGTGTTAATGAGGCAGGTGCAACTCGGCCTGTCTTCTGCTTTGCCTGTCGTGCAACTATGACCTAAGTGACTTGGCCGTCACGTGTTCTTGCTGTTCCCGGAAAGAACTTAGGAGGAAGTAACTATAACGTCTGTTCAAACAGATTTCCATTTGTTGGTATGCAATATATATCACTTGAAAAAACACCAGTGAAGTGTTTTCCACCAGAAAAATAAACCAGGGACTTTTAATTTGTTTAGTGATTGAAACGTTGTGCAGCTGAATCGTTCATATTCTCTAAAGGAAAATTCAAAAGAGAAAGACTTCATGACAGTGATCATCTGTTTGTGAGTTTCTTAACTGTGTTGTTTTCAACGGTGTTATGGCACTAAACTTTAACGAGGCATGAACCCCTTTGATAAGCGTTGTTATGTTCATCATAGTGATGAAGTTAGTCATCTACGTATGCTTATTTATCATGTCTGTGTGTCACTATCAAATTTAGCTTCAACTTTAAAGCTTGTCGGTATTCTATATTGTCTGCTCTCTATCACTCGATCATGTGTCAGTAATGTATACTCATATCTGTCTGTTTGCAATTTATTTGTCTGTATCTGTATGTCTGAATCCCTTTTAGAAAGCACTGTGCCATAATGATACGAAATGTTTCTTTGTGTGGCATCTAGACTTGTCTTTGTTCATAGCTGTCAGTTTCCCACTGTAGTTGACATGACTTTACAGCCCTCGTGTCTACCAGTCACCATATATACCGTATATATATATATATATATAATATATATATATATATAATATATTTCTCTCTCTCTCTCTCTCTCTCTCTCTCTCTCTCTCTCTCTCTCTCTCTCTCTCTCTCTCTCTCTCTGATTTTCTATTATATATACGTATAATTATGTAATTATTTATATAATGAATAGCTGATAGCTTAGAAGGTATTTTGAATTTATATATATATATATATATATATATATATATATATATATATATATATATATATATATATATATATATATTAGTGTGTGTGAGAAATATTAGCTTATGTATGTATGACCGGCAAGGTACTTTGAATTATATGTTTACGTATAATTACTGACTGTAAGGTTTTACCCTTTTAGATACTCGCTCTTGCTCTAGCACGAAGGAGTAGTGTTTAAAATAAAAAGTAGTCTTCTAAATTTAAGTATTACTTTCTATACACTATTGAACATGTGTTCTGTTCTACATGACGATATACACCCGTTTATACTTTTTTATTCATGAATATAGGGAAACTCTACCCTAGTGCGTACGTTGTCTGCGATTTCATTTTTAATATTTATTTCAGTGGTTCTTTGTTGTTTCTTTTTTGCTTCCTTTCCCTTCATGGCCCGTTAATTTCTCGGCAGCCGTCCAAAAGAATATGAGTCGAATAAAGAAAGAGTCGCCAGATAAAAAGCATATCCAGAGAGTAGCCGTTTCTCGTTCCTACAAGAAAGTGCAGTTAGGGCTGTCTTCCTCCATTAATGTTGCTACATAAATTGTGATGGTTTAGACTTGATGACGATTTTTTCCGCCTCTCTCTCTCTCTCTCTCTCTCTCTCTCTCTCTCTCTCTCTCTCTCTCTCTCTCTCACACACACACACACACACACACACACACACACCTGTTCCTTAACAGCCTAGGTCATCAACACTTAGCAGTCACGGGTCATATATTTCGTCGTTGTTATTCCTTTTCGTTTCCGTTAGCGTGTGTCCTCCCCCTTCCGTTCGTCTGGCTTCTTGTGACCTTTCTTTCCTGTCCTTAAGTTCAAGTGTTCGAAACGAAACAACGTGTTGGTAAACTTGTTTAAAGCATAAGAAAGTTGGTCAGCGGTTAGGAAATAAATGCCCTTACAAACTTTTTCGAAAGAAACATTTAACATTTAAACTCCCTTTCACTGGAAATTAGGGTATTATATTCCCGTAATATAAATTTGTGTACATACATCCATAAGTGCACAAAATGAATATTTATGCTTAGATAAGTGAAGGAGTTCAGTCTAAATATAGCACCATCAAAAACCAAATTACTGATAAGTCTAACAACAACAACAACAACAGAAAGCAAAGTCAGAAAACGAAGAATAACTTCTAAGGTGGTATTAATTGTCTGCAAGAGGAGCACTTCTTGTTAAAGTGCCTTTGCACATTGCTTTCAGCAAAGAAGAGTCAGACTTGAGTGTGTTCTGCTGGGGCGAGAATACTAATGCTTTGGGCCTAAGTGGTAGCTTCCGCCTAACGAGAGATACACACATCTCTTGATAGATAATTGATGACTTTCTCCCAGTATCCACCGTGGTTGGAACGTGTTCTTACACAGTCTGCACCTCGTCTGGCAAATTGTCAAATCATTTGTATGATTATCTCTCTCTCTCTCTCTCTCTCTCTCTCTCTCTCTCTCTCTCTCTCTCTCTCTCTCTCTCTCCCCCCTTTTTATATATACACACACACACATATATATACGTATATATGTACGCGCACACGCACATATGTACAGTATATACACACGTATATTTCGCCTCTGATGTTAGACCTTTTCTTGTACTAAGCAAAGTGCAAAATTTTCGATGTTGTAGCGAGTCCTTACTGAATCTAAAGTGCAACAGGACGAAGTTTCAGCAAGGAACAAAACGGAATTAATTAAGGGATACATTCTAACCCCACCTAGTGTTTGCATCTATTTGGCCTGAAGTTGGGGGCTAGTCATTTGGCCCCCTGGCTCCCGTCTTGACCTTGCCTAAAGGGATACATCCTATTGTAGCCTCTCCTAACCGAACATAATATTGGGCGCTGAGCCATACCAGCCCAGGGTGTTTCCAAGTTGGAAACAAATTTTACCTAATAATATGTGAACTGCTTTTTTCGAAACGTTGCAGCCAAGTTACAGCACATATGCCATAGAGAGACCTATTGGCTAAATCCCTGGATTGGTTTTCTCAATAGTTTTTTTTATTATTCCGATGATTTTAACCTTAAATTTTGCGAACATGATTTGTTAAAATATTGCCCCACTAACCTCCAAACATGAATTAAGAGAAGTTACTTACAAAGGGATATCCTAACTAACATGACCTAAAGTACTCTTTCCTACCTAGCTGGAAGGATGGGGGATTTAGGGCGTTACTAAAACGCCTTGGATACCCCCTCACCTTTATTGAAAGGATATATACTAACCCAATCCTCGGCACTATGTTCTGCTTGACTGTGAGACTTTTGGACATAAAAGGAACTTTGACCTCATGCCGTAGTGAAGAACCTCTTCGTTTTGAATGCCCTAGGTTGTATTACAGCCTCGCTTGTAGAAGGGACAGTTTCATTCCACCAGTAAGCAGGTTAGATAAGTTAGTTCTCATCGCTACATTTCTGACAATCAGAGTAAGTAGCCTAGATACTTTGAAATATATTTTATAGAAAAAATGTAGGCTATATATATATATATATATATATATATATATATATATATATATATATATATATATATATATATATACTAGCTGGCCAACCTAGCGCTGCCCGGGAAAACTCTGAATTACAGTCAGTCATTTACCTTAGAAAGGAAGTAACACGAGGTGTGGTTTTGATTAATTTGTTTATTTAAAGCAATGAATTCTAGACAGAATTATTAATCACGGGAAAGAAAAGCATTTTCAATGATAGTACACATACTTTACACAACAAAAGAATTCAAAGTTGTAGGGAAATTTTTCCAAGTGTGGATGCAATTCCAAACAAGTTACTCGGCCTGACACTGAGCGAGTCACATGTCGGCCCGCACGGTCGATATTAAAGTGTGCAAACCTACATTCCTGACAGTCCACATTTCACACCAGTCCAAAATGTTACCCCATGGCTGGGTCTTTGCTGGGACCCGCAGTAAATAAGGAACCCCGGAGGGCTGGGGTACGGGTTTGAAACCTACATGAAAACCTTCCTTGGGTCAAATGAGGGCAGTGTGCAAGATTTTGTCTAGATTGGTCAAGCGGTTCGGATTTCTATAGAGCACAATTTTACATACATACAAGTTTACAAGTTTAGTTACATTCACATTTATATATATAGGCATATATAGCCAGTGTTAGCATGGTTGTCCTCCAGCTAGAAGAGCTAGGTCCTATTCGTAACCGATGTCGCTGCTGTCCGTTAGAAGCTGCTTTGTATCTGTAGACTCAAAGTAGTGAATTATGGATTGAGGGATTTAGTAAGTAGTCGATTATGGTGGGTTGAAGCCAGGGTGGATTAGGGCATGGGATTTGCAAACTAATCCCAAAAGACTTTTTAAGAATCAGAACGTTAACAGTTTCTGGAGTCAAATCTTCAAAGGGGGAAAGCCAGAGAGATGAAAAGTAGTCCATACCTACATGAACATGAATATATCATGTCGTATCTTATGCATATACAATGCACAGAAGTTTAGTTTTCCTATCCTGATGGTCTTGTACAGTACTGTTAATATAATTATCCAGTCATCTTGAAATGTCTAAGAAGCTGGTCCAAATTCCTATTCTTTAGTCGCACAAGATGTTCTTAATTCCTTGAAACATTTTTCATTGGTTTTATTCTCTTAAATTTCCATTCCTTTGAAAATTCAAAATGTCATCCTCTTCGCATTTGTGGTAGTTTTGTACAGCAAATGATTCTACAGACTTCGTACTTTCCAGAGCCAGACCAGTTGTCATATTTAGCATCTGCACTCTCAGGTATTGCTCATGCTTTAAACCCAACTAAAGCTCTCTCTCTCTCTCTCTCTCTCTCTCTCTCTCTCTCTCTCTCTCTCTCTCTCTCTCTCTCTCTCTCTCTCAGGTTCAACGCTCAACTACCACCTGTCAGAGGCTTCTGTTGTTGTCCATTGATCCCATTACCTGCCTGATTTGGGTCCTTGAAACGTAACTCCGATTACTAAGAGTTTACTGTTCGGTCGTTGGTCTTCTTCCCTCCAGATGTGTCGCTTGCACCAGGGATGACATCTTCACTATGACTGAATTCGCACCAGTCTCAAACAAGTGTGAAGATTTTCTGTCATAAGCTGGGATGCGTTAGTAGTAAATCTTGTTCATTTGTAGAGAATATAGGATTCCTTTTCAGTAAATTTAAGCTGAAAATGTAATTTATAGGTGACCGTGATAATAGAATGTCAGTGAGGGTTTCCTGCAAAAGTTTTCAAACAGGGCAGGATGACCTGCATATTAATTACATTCATGATGTTTATTTTATCGTCTTTTTATTTATATGTTTCTGCCGCCAATATAGATTGTTGGATTATCCATTAATCTAAGCCTACGGTATCCGGAGTTATGATGTAAGCCCAAAATTGAATCGTTCCTTGTACAGTACTATCGCTCTACAGAAACTTTTCCGCGGGTGCATGATTGTGTACGTGTGTTTGTATGTAAAGTGCATGAGAAACAGCGAAATAATGACAAGGGTCAGCTTTTTATGTGGTCTTGCAAATATGCACGGAAAATGTTCTTCACTATTTTGGTTTCGATGTTTTATGAGGTGCAAGTAAACCACTCGTTTTTCATTTTGTTCTAACGTGTCGAGATCATTATCGTGTATTCAAGTATAATTTGTCAATCCTCCTTTGTTCCAATTCAATGGAAGTGGAACAACAAAGAAAAGAAAAAGAAACTTTTTGTACCCAGCTTTTTTTTCAGATTTACTCTAAAATTGAATTACATTGCATTGTAAACTAGGACGCGACACTAAGGGTGACTTTGAGAATAACATATGAGGCTGTCTCATCCTCTCCCTGTGCCAGTTACCACCTCAAAGCAAATGAGCTGGAAGCATAAAGAAGGTAAAGTTGGTAAGAGCAAGTGCAGCCCCACAACTGACCTGCTGAGCAGCATAATGTAATAACGTTGAGGTCATTATCGATCGGCACACTAGTTTTTCTTTTTTCTTCCTCTTGTTGGTGCTGTCAATATTCAATTATTAATTTTCAGCTGTTAGTGTGGGTTTGAAAGATTATTCCATGTCTGTGTGAAATTAAAGGATCCCACTGCATTTATTTGGGTTATGTATTTACAGCATAGTTATCGAATTGTTACCATCCATTAGATCCGAGAGAAGTTTGTCTGAACAATATGGCAATGTAACAGATGACTCTGAAATCTCCATTACAACTATTAAAGACGTCAAGAATTTGCTTTACTAGGGGGTGAGATCGCAGTTTTTTGCTTCGAATTAATTGTGGCACATGACAGTTTATAGTTGACTCGCTCTTTCTCCTGCCCTACTCCGCCAAATGTACTCTGTGAGACCCGAAAATTGATTGGTCTTACACACAATAATGCAGAGTAAGAAGTATAAATCTATTTATACTTCTTACTCCATATTACTTGTCATATCCACACTCAGAGAAAAAACAATCTTAGAGCTTGAAATTTAAAAGCTCTAAAACAACATTCAAAGTACATCTTGGCTCAGGTAGCTTGAAAGCATCTGTTGATGTCATCCGTTGGCTGTATTATGCGCAGCACCCAGTCATCATAGTTTGATGAGTCATGACTCATATTTTGAACATTAGTCTAGATTTGATAGGCAGCCAGTGTAACTGAAACGATACAGGGATAGTCTTGTCCCAAACTGCAACACACTCCATTAATTTTGCTGCTCTGCTTAATTTAATTTGTAACTTCCTTAGTTGTATCTTAGGTAGATTATGATAGATAGAGCTGCAATAATTAATTTGTCTGTGACAGTTAATAAAAAAATTTTTACAGAATACTCATCAAGGTATTTTTGAACAAAGGCAATATTTCAGAAGATGGTGGTCAGTAACCCTGACAACACTGCTGAGCACTGAGAGACAAATGCAGAGACCAAGTGTACACCAAGGTCACGGGTTTTGTCAGCAGTCAGAGTTGGATTGCGATTTATATTTAGGCGAATATCATCACAGTTTCTTGAGTTATTTTTCGTTCCCACCAACAATTGCTTAACTGTCATCCATTCCTCCAAACTGGTAAGAACATTATTTAGTTTCTCATTTGTATCCCCTATGTCACTTATGGAGAAAAATTGTTTCACCCGCAGATAGCTTGAGCCTTAACTCATGTGCCTCTACAGCATTTGACAGTCGAATCGTACAAATGCAAAATAGGATCAATATGTGCAGCTATTCTCATTATTTCCATATTCAAACCCAGTTTCTCGAATTCAACGTGTGTTCGGTATTTTTTTTTCCTGCCCCGTACAATTAATAAAACGCTATATATATTTCCCACGTGTTGCATTCTTTAGTTACATGATTACCTCCACAGTTACCAGAGACTCAGTCATCATTTGTAAACTTGAATTCCTTCTCCAAACGTCCCTGCCTCTGACGGTAGAAGCAGGTCAATACACGATACCTGTCACGTATGTTATACGTTCCCCATCGTAACTGACCTTTATCACCATTTTTATGAGTAGCCCTGCGAATTTCAGGCTCACAGTTCAGAATGGTAAGGATGGACCCACCTGCATTAGGTTTACAGATAACAAGCGTATCTTCTTGACATCGGTGACTGACTGTGGAAAATTATTTACATCAACTAACGAGTCAACTACATCATCTTTGTCATCATGGAAGTGACAAACCATCATTTTTGGCTTCAGTTTCCCGAATTCTGAGTTTCACAACCCTCTATCATGTCACATATCCTGGGTGCTGCCTTATCTATCTATATTATTTGGATCCTCAAAATTTACAATAACAGTGTTATTTGAGGTAAACCTCGTATTATTAACTGGAATATCTTTATACGCGTGAGCAACCTCAGTTTTTCTCTCAATGATTTTTCCAGAAGCCTCTATGGATTTTATTACTAACAAATTATTTTTCTTGACTCTATATGCATAAATTTTCCTGTCCATATTAATAGCCGCCATTTTCTTTTCAACTTCTGATATTTCCATCTCTTTAGGGAAATTCATCTTGTTATCATGTGCCTCATCTCATTCTCTGAAGTTTAGCAATCTTCCCATCCCGCTCAGCAATCACAGCATCCCGCGCTACGGTCACATATTTGGCATTTCACTCTCCTCCTTCATTGTAAAGTGCTTTGCATATGGTGGCCCTATCAAAACAAACAGGCAAGAACCATTTCGATATTCCGATGTCATCATCACCGATGCCGTCTAAGAAGACAATCACTGACGCCAAAAATGACATTCGCGTCCTATCCAGTCTTTTTCTTTCCTTCGTCGGAGTGACAGCTGGATCAAAACAACTTTCCCTTTCTTGAAGTCATAAAATATTATCACTGACATTTGTATTTTCTATTAATTGCCTTTTCCGCGTACGACATAACCAATTTCAACTGAGAAGAAATGATAGATTTGGTTCGCCTTGTACACGGAAGCACCAGTCAAGCACACTGCTCACTTCCGCTGCTCACTCAACATTTGTTAGAATTCTCATGACTGTGGTGTGAATGGTTTTGTAGGAGCTTTGAATTGTTGTTTTGCATGATACAGCGATTCATCTTTTCCTTTTATTTATATATTATATATATATATATATATATATATATATATATATATATATATATATATATATATATATAGATAGAGAGAGAGAGAGAAAATGCTAACGCGTTACGTTTTAATCTCATAATTTCATTACTATGTCGTCCGCGCCCTTAAACTATGAGGGTGAAGAATTTCTGCTGATCTTCAGAAAACTTTTAGCCCTACTATTATCCGGAGATTAAAAGAGAGAGAGAGAGAGAGAGAGAGAGAGAGAGAGAGAGAGAGAGAGAGAGAGAGAGAGGTGCCGAATATCGTGTTAACAACGTAACGACAAAGTTGAAATCAGGAAGCTTCTCTTATATCAACTTGACTTTTTGTTGAAACTATTTTCGTCCAACGCCTAGAGAGGGGCATATACATATCAGTGTTTTGAAGAGATATCCGATGGTTAACATTTGCGATGTATTTATTAGTTATGAAAAGGGCCTTGCCACGGAAAGCTATCACGCTTGTTCTCAAGGATACTCGTATATCTTGGCTGATCTTTTGCTGATGTTTTGCAATAAGTTCTGAATGAGGCCAGATAGGAGCACAATCTCAGCATCGTTGCTACCGGCATGTTTTCATTCATAATCTGGTTGTTCTGCTACGGTACCAGGGTTCATGAGTTCGGTAATCTTTGTTTTTATGCTGAAATTACACTTTTTCCAATACACGGGATTTATTATCAGTTTGTAACTTGATTCATTTTGACATTTTCCTCTGTGTACGTGTATGGGGTGTTTTTGTTCTTAGGACCTACTGATACCGAAGACACTTTTTTTGAAAACTCTACTCATCTGTTCTTTGTTAAAATTTCCGAAATCAAATTATTAAGAAGATGGCACTGCAGATGCCAGAGCACTGTAGAACTGGTGAACCGATTGTGACAATAGCGCCATCAGTATTTTTTGAAGTGGAAGTTATTCTTAGGGAAAACCCTAATATTTTCCCTGTATCTGGCTGAACTGCTACTTGGTGCGCTTAAGGTATTTATTAATTATGAGATTAAACCACTGAACAGAAAGTAATCTCCTGGCCCAGGTGTATTTGAATTCTGATCAGCATATATTGCCAGAAGAACTGGAGGCAGTCCATTCTATGGCCTTTGTTATTTGGTCTTTGGGGGAGGGGAGTTGCTCCAGTGGCGTGGTGGAACCTTCGTTCCCCGCTTTTGGAGCTAAAGGGCTGTCAGTTCCAGTTTCGGCTTTGTCTTTGAAATGTCTTATCAAAATGATGAAGGTCT